>NW_026943821.1:1198104-1225604 GCF_035594765.1 Anolis carolinensis | reverse complement strand
CAAAGGAGGGGCCAGAGTCTCCCAAGGTCTCCCCTGCAAAATAGGCATTGCTGTAGGAATACTGTGTTGTCGAAGGCTGTATGGCCATCTTCTAGCAGCACTTTCTCCTGTCGTTTTGCCTGCATCTGTGGCTCATGGCATCCCTCTCTGGGGGAGATAACACCAAAAATCAGCAGAGTAGCAAAAGCAAAAGCTTTCAAATGCAGCAGTTACTTACACGGGGCGAGCAAGAGAAGCCTTTGACCATTTAGGATTGCAATGGACTGCAGAGTCTCAGTAAAAGTTCAAAAAGTATTTATTCAGGTAAAAAGAACTCCATTGCAGATAGAAAGGCTTGAGAGCTGTCTAGACTACTATAGACTGGTTTCTAAGGAAAAATAAGAAAGGGGAAATAGCAAACATCTAAATAGTTACATCTTGCCAGGAGAGAAAGCAAGATGCTTCTTGTCAGCTAGAAGAATAAAGGGAGAAGAAGAAAGAACCAAAATGGTTCCAACTTCATGGTCCAGTTTATTGGGGCCATAAAACATTCTGACCAATGAGAAGTTAGTGTCCCTGGAGATTCACATTTCTACTAACTTCAAAGTAAGGGATGTGAGTGAAACACAGTAAAGCCTGTCTAGGCATGCTTTGGAAACAGGGAAAGGATTCCCTCCATCTAACTCTATCATCTATCTAACTACATCTAGACTTGAGTAGTCCAGGGTGATTCCCAACAATAGTGAGGCCCATTCTCAAGAAGGTCTCCCTTGATTCGACCACGTTGAGCAATTACAGACCAACCTCGAACCTACCTTTCTTGGGCAAGCTCCTGGAGCGGGTGGTCGCCTCACCGCTCCAGGATTTCCTGGATGACACCGATTTTCTGGACCCATCTCAGTCCGGCTTTAGACCTGGTCATAGTACTGAGACGGCTTTGGTCACCTTGGTGGATGACCTCCGCAGGGAAATTCCAGAAGGGAAACAACCAGGGCCAGCTAACACCTCCCAACAAAGGATTCCCCCAGGCAAGAAGTAGCCAGGCTTTGAAGCTGCAAGGCCATTAAATGTTAATTGCAGCATTCTTACTTGCCACACTGAGACTATCCATTGCTTTTCAACCTGGCCAACTAAGGATTCCACAAGGTAGAAAGCGGCCAGGCTTGCAAGCAGCAAGGCTATTCAGTGCTGTTCAACCTGACCAACCAAGATTTCCCCTAGATAGAAAGCCCTCAGGTTTTGAAGCCACGAGGCTACTCCGTCCCATTCAACCTGCCCAAGGAAGGATGCCCCTATATAGAAAGCAGCCAGGCTTTGAAGCAGTGAGGCTATTCAGTGCAATTCAAATCGGCCAAAAAACCATTCCTCTAGAACGCAAGTACGCAGCCTTCCAAGCAGCAAGCCTATTCCATTGTATTCCATCTCACCAAACAAGGATTCGCATAAGAATAAAACAACCAGGCTTTGTGGCTGCAAGGCTATTCATGGCTATTCCACCTGGTCAACAAATGATTCCCATAAGCCACGGCAACGCATGGCCGGGCACAGCTAGTAAAGTATATTATTATTATTATTATTATTATTATTATTATTATTATTATCCCTCTTTGATTGATCTTAACAAATGTCGAGAGCTGACGGTCCGTATTTAGCAGCTGAAAAATCCTGACTCATAAAGATTTCCTGTCTGTGCTTGGGAATTAAACTAAAGGAAAAATAGACTCCACAACGGCAACCTTGGAGTGTTTACTTCATTTTATTTGTGGGCAAGGCCTTGTCATTGCGTGGTCCATCAGTGCGGCGAATGAAACATTGGAGGAGTATTTCTCAAACGGTCCCAACTGGAACCTGGACGAGATCAATATGATTTCAATAATCTGACTTTTCCGTCCATTTTCATGACTTGATGGTTCTTGGTGTTATTTTGCTGTGTTCCGTTCTTCAGGCTTTATCCGTCCACTGGAGATGGAAAGCTGTCATCTTTTCCGCTCAGGCGATGGTCTGCCTTACCTCTCCTGAGAGTGAGGACTGAAGAAAATGACGGAACTCCTTCGGGAGAAGTACCTGGAGGAAGGAGAAGACAAGGTGGTCAAACCTGCCCATCTTCTTCTGGGTTGAGAGCTGAGAGAGGCAGCAGCATGGAAATCGTGAGCGGTGAGAGGAGAATTCAACTTTTCCTTTCAGATTCCTCATCTCTGGGCAAGACAGAGAAAGGAGAGTTGGTCTGCAGAAAATCATTTTGTTGGATCTTCAAGTAGAGATAGCTCCCGCCGTGAGATGCCCTCTCCGTTACGCTTTCAACACCCAACAAATAAAAATTAAGATTTTAATATTTTTTTTCTTTAAAATCCCACTATACACGTGGTGCTTTCACAAAAGGAAACCTGTTAAAGTCTGTCTGTACATTCCTGCTTGAGTGCTGTAAGATTTACGATCTTTAATTGCCTCCTGGGAAGAGCCATCAAGTTGATTGCTGCAATTAAGAAAACTTGAAGCAATAAATATTCAGCCTCACTTTCAGGCTGATGGGAGACTGCCAACTTAAAGGCCAGGTTCATATTGGCTGAAAGGAGACTGCTTTGTTTTTAAAAACGATGGTTTAAACTCTGAAAAAGATGGAGGGCTGAACCTGGCTTCTCTTCCGCCCCTTCCCAAGCACAACTCCATTTCTCAAACAGGAAACTATCTTTGCTGCCGAGTCCTTGAACAAAACGCTTTCAGGCCGTAATCAACTATGGATAAAGGGTCACCGAAGACGACGAGGGGTCTAATCACATCCTAGCTTGAAAGGCTGCAGCAACAAATATGTCAGAGAAAGCAAAAAAAAAAATCAAGTCAGTCATCAGATAAAACGCTTTTAGGAATTAAAACTATGTTTATGGAACTTAGGACCTCGATGGAGGCTGTTACCCAAGAAATTAAACAAATTTCTGTACGTCAAGAACAGACTGAGGCAAAAGTAAATAAATTGGACAATGATCAGAAACTTACTTCAAAAAGGCTTGAAAAAACAGAAGGGGCTCAACAACTCTTTTATGATAAGCAAGAGGGTATGTTGGATAATAATGCCATCACAAAACTAAAATTGCTGATAACACTCTTAAGACTACGAAGGATCCGAGAGGGGGAAGAAGGTGACAATTTGAAGGAGTTTATAGCCAAAATGCTAGCAGAACTGTTGGGAGAAGATGATCTCTCAATGATGATGAATTCTATATCCTCATGTTACAGAGTGAGTTCTGCATTGTGTATTTTGTTGCAAGAACATTCAAAGATATTACTCTGAAGAAACAATTGGCCCGGGGCTGTGGCGCAGACGGGAGAGCAAGCCAGTGCAATTAACTGCGATGAATCACTGACCAGGAGGTCATAAGTTCGAGGCCCGCTCGGAGCTATGTTGTTGTTTGTCTTTGTCCTATGTTAAAAGGCATTGAATGTTTGCCTAATATGTGTAATGTGATCCGCGCTGAGTCCCCTTCGGGGTGAGAAAGGCGGAATATAAATGCTGTAAATAAATAAATAAATAAATAAACAATTCAAATCCCCGATTATAATAGAGGGAAATAAAATTCTGAAGACTCCTGAAAAAGAGGAAAGATTTTGCTTTCTTGTTGAGTAAACTAAAAAAGAAGATATCCTTCAGATGGCTTTGCCCCCAAGGAGTATCCTTTTATTACAACACCAAGAGACATTCTATTTCCGACACCATGAAGGCTGAGCAATTCTTAAGGAAATATCATAAGAACTTCTCTGCTGAAGAAGAGGCTCAGCCAGAAGAGGAAAGACAAGGACATAGGAGAGAGAAATATGAAAGAGATCTCGGGCCGAAATCATAAATTCCCATCAAAAGAAGAAAAGGAGCCTGTGCAGGAGGAGAAAGAAACATCAATGGCTCCGGAAGAAGAGGGAGGAGAAGAAGAGGAAGAAATTGGGTAGCAATTGATTATGTTTGAGCAAGATATATATATATATGTGTGTGTGTGTGTGTGTGTGTGTGTGTTTTATTGGCTTGTTGTTGTTGTTACATTGTTGTGTTGGGCAAGGCCCCATGTAAGCCGCCCCGAGTCCCTTCGGGGAGATGTGGCGGGGTATAAAAATAAACTTATTATTATTATTACTATTATTATTATTATTATTATTATTATTATTATTATTATTTGTATATATAAGAGTGATGGAATCCTGGCGACCGCCAAAACAACAAAACTAAACACCCCCCAACCTCCAAAATTGACATCACAACCCTTCATCCATGCCTCTAGGTTGATACAACAAAAAGAAAAATAAAGTCTTAATTAGAGGGAGAGGAATAATTGTTTTTATCCAATTGCTGCCAGTTAGAAGGCTAAGCTCCGCCCACTTGGTCTCCTAGCAACCCACTCACCCAGGGGACAGGCAGAGTTAGGCCTCACTTAGGCCTCTTCCACACTGCCTATAAAATACAAATTATCAGATTTTAACTGGATTAGATGGCAGTGTAGGCTCAAGGCCCTTCCACACAGCTATATAACCCATTTATAATCTTATATTATCTGCTTTAACTGGATTATCTGGACTCCACGCCTTTACCCTTGACCTTAACTACCACCAATTCCTCAATACTTTATTTCCCATACCACCATACTTCGCCACAGCAACGTGTGGCCGGGCACAGCTAGTATATATATATATATATATATAGAGAGAGAGAGAGAGAGAGAGAGATTAAGTTTACTTGGCCTTCAACTCCCAGAAATCCTAACAGCTGATAAACTGGCTGGGCTTTCTGGGAGTTGTAGGCCAAAAACATCTGGGGACCTCAGGTTGAGAACCACTGCTTTAAGGAGAGACATGTCTAGGGAGGTGGGGGAAGCAGGGTAATGATAAAATGCACCATTAAAATGGACACCAAATTTTTGAATATTATTTCTTATAATACAAATGGTTTAAACATTGGGTCAAAGCGCAAGAGGGTATTCTATTTCTTGAAAAAAGTTAAGCCTGGCATAGCATTTTTAGTAGAATTTTACATGATAGAAAGGGATATTCATCTATTGGAACAAGGAAGACTAGGCCATTTATTCACCTCATGCAACCATAAGAAAACCAATGGGGTTGCAATTTATATTTATATATAGAAAACCAATGGGGTTGCAATAAATACTTGAAACCTGAGGTAATCTTCTCAGATAAGGAAGGTAGGATTCTTAAATTGGTTCTCCTAGTAGGTATTTATGCCCTCAATATCAAACAAAATGAATTTTACAATACACTTGCAGAGTGAGTACAGTGAGAAAGACATGATTTGGCTGGGTGACTTAATAAATAATAATAATAATAATAATAATAATAATAATAATAATAATAACAATACTTTATTTTTATATCCTGCCACCCTCTCCCCGAAGGGACTTGAGGCGGCTAACATGGGAAAAGAAAAACAAAAGAAAAAGAAGGTATATAATATAAAATATAATAATATAAAAACAAGAACAACATGAGAATCAAGTAAAAACAAATTCAAACACAATTGTACAAATAAAAACCATGAAAACAGGATAAAAGAGAAGGTCATAAAACAACTTCAATGAGGTTATGGACACAAAGTTAGATAGGAGTAACAGAATCAAAAAACACAAGAAAAGAGGTAAATTACCGGGTTCCTTTATGAAAGAAATACATCAATACATGTATGATATTGGAGAACCCTTAATCCAACTGGAAGAGAATTTACATGTTATTCCCACAAACACAGATCAGCCTCTAGAACTGACATGATTTCGGTACAAAAAACATCATCTGTAGAACAGAGAAGGCAGAGATCCTAGCAAGACTATTTGCTGATCACAATCTGATTCTATTGAAACTAAGACAGGAAAACAGCAGCAGGGGTGTATGGAGAATGAATGATTATATTCTGAGGATAAAAACACAAAGGAATAAAATTGGAACAGAATTAAAATATTACCTGAAAAACAACACTAAGGAAAACCTAGATGATAGTGGTTTGGGAGGTTGGGAAAACCATAATGAAGGATATTAATTCAGCAAAATTCAATTTGGTACAAAGATAATAATAAAAAGCAACTAGAATTATTAGTCAAGATTAGAGGAAAGGAAATAAAGCTGGAGAGGACTATGGGGGGGCGAAAATTTTAGCAGAATTGAAAAACTTACGCCAGCAATACGATTTGTCGATTGCTAATGATACAATAGGTATTACATCTTTGAGAATGCAAACAAGCCAGGCAAACTACTTGCCTGGCAGCTGAAAGGCACAAAGTAAACACAACAGCGAAACAATTATGAATTTGCAACAAATTCAGAAAGTATTTAAAAATTATTACTGAAAGCTATAAAACGAACATGAAGATTTAGGCAAGACCTCTCAGTTAACAAGTCTAAGAATACAAGATTAACGGAAGCAATGAGAGCCAATCTAGATAGACTAATCACACTGGATGAATTAATGGAAACAATAGATAAGATTAGACCACATAAAGCTCCTGGCCCGGATGGCCTTTTGCCACTTCACTACAAAACATTTAAGGAAGAGCTGACACCAAAACTTGTGTCTGTAATGAACAGTCTTGGAAAAAGGTGAGATTTCAGAATCTTGGAAAGAATCCACAATTGTACTAATTGTACTAATCCCCAAGGATGACCTGGCCTTCAATGCTGAATGGAACTCCAGAGACACGGTCAGAAATAAAGCAGGGATTGAGCTGGTTTCTGTACTGTACAAATTCAATCTTTACATATTAAGTGCGGCAAGTAAAAAATACTCTTATCCTTTTACTTATCACTCAACGAGATCCATTAGCACTCTGGACTATATATGCGTCTCTGAGGAATTCATTGAGTTCTTCTCCAAGGTTACAATCAAACCAAGGGAAGAAAGTGACCATCAACCACTGGCAGCAGCTATTTACAGTCACTCCGATATATGTCCAACAAATGCCTTGGATGTGAAATTCATACACTCCATGTCCACACTTCAATGAAAGAGACTAAAATGGCAGGCAGTCAATTTAATAGCCATTGAAGAATATTGACGTAACCCGCAAGCTGTTGCATGTGGTGAAGTGATAAAAGCAGCTTCGTCTAATCCAGTGGTTCCCAAACTTATTTGGCCTACCGTCCCCTTTCCAGAAAAAATATTACTCAGAGCCCCCTGAAAAGGGGGTGTGGCTTAGAGAGGTGGGTGTGGCTCCTGCTCAAGAGGGCGGGGCTGAGCCTCTCTCCTAGTCCAAGATGCAGGGCTGCGAGGGGAGGTGGGCGGGGCCACAAATGGACAGCCAGGACTGGGATGGGCGGAGTTATGAGCTCTGAGGCAGGGCTGAGCTTCTATCCCTGTCCTGCGACGCCTGCCAGGATACAGGGGGCGGGGTTAGAGGAGGGGGCGGGGCCTCTATACCCCGTCCCCGTGTTCTAACAAGTGCCTCAGAGGCTCTTGGGAAGAGGCCCCACCCCCACCCTTAGCCCCGCCCTTTAGTCCTAAAAGGCCTCTCAGGAGAAATGTAGAGGCTCAGCCCTGTCTCGTGCTCTTGGGAAGAGGCCCCACCCCCACCCCTAGCCCCGCCCTTTCATCCTAAAAGGCCTCTCAGGAGAGGTATAGAGTCTCAGCCCTGTCTTGGGCTCTTGGGAAGAGACCCCACCCCAGCCCCGCCCTTTAGTCCTAAAAGGCCTCTCAGGAGAAGTATAGAGGCTCAGCCCTGTCTCAGGCTCTTGGAAGGAGGCCCCTCCCCCTTCCCTAGCTCCACCCTCTGTGTCCCAACAAGCACCTCAGAAGAGTATAGATTCTCAGCCCTGTCCCGAGCTCTTGGGAAGAAGCCACGCCCACTCCTCTAGCTCCACCCCCTGTGTCCTGACAGGAGCCTCAGGTGCTCAGCCCTGTCTCCGGCACTTGGGAAGAGACCCCGCCCCTCCCTTGGCCCCGCCCCCGTGTCCTAATAGGTGCCATCACCGCCCCCCTGGATCACTCCAGCACCCACCAGGGGGCGGTAGTGCCACTTTGGGAATCACTTGGGAATCTAATCCTAACATAACCCCTATGACCCATTTTACGTCCTGGCGCCGTTTGGGGATGATGGGCCATGGATGATGGGATTTGCAGTACTTTCGAATGCTACACCTCCCACAGACCACTGTGACGCCCACCAGTGAGGGAACTGGACCAAACCTGACACACAGAACCCCTGTGACCCCCTTTTACATCCTGGTGCAAATTGGGGAAGAATGGACCAAGGATGATGGGAATTGCAGTACCTTCCCTCACTTCTTGAGACCACAGCAACTGCCATAAATCACAGAACTGAACCAAACCAGGCACACAGATCCCAAATGACATACTTTACATGCTGCAGCAGTTTGGCGGAGGATGGACCAAGGATTATGGGATTTGCAGTACCTTCATCCAATTCACCTACCACAGACCAATATGATGCCCATGAATGACAAAACTGTATCAAACTTGACACGCAGGTGCAGCGTGGCCCACTTTACATCCTGGTGCAGTTTGGAGGAGGAGGGACCATGAATGATGGGACTTGCAGTATCTTCACTCACTTCCCGGGACCACTGTGACCCCCACCAATGACTGATCAAGACCAAACTTGGCATACAAAGTCACCATGACCCACTCTACATCTTGGCACTGTTTGCACGGGATGTAACATGGACAATGGGACTTGCAATACCTTCACTCACTGAGAGCACTGTGACTCCCACCAATGATGAATAAGAACCAAACTTGGTACACAAAGCCCTCATCACCCACTCTACATCTTGGTGAGGTTTGGAAGAGCTTAGACCATGGATGATGGGACTTGCAGTATGTTCACTCACTTCCCAGGGCCACTGTCACCCCCACCAATGTCTCATCAAGACCAAACCTGACACAGAAAACACCCATGGCTCACTCTACATCCAGGTGCAGTTTGGAAGACGATGGAGCATGGACGATAGGACTTGCAATACCTTCACTCACTTCCTGAGAGCACCGCAACCCACACAAATGACTGATCAAGACCAAACTTGGTACGTAGAGCCCCCATGACCTACTCTACATCCTGGCACTGTTTGGAGGGGGATGGACCATGGACGATGGGACTTGCATATGGGAGTTGGAGTTTACCCGCACCCACTGAACCCAGCTGACATTGGATCTAAACTACATTTGGAACACAGGCAAACAATGCCTTTCTCAAATGACCCGGGCACCGCCGGGTCCCCAAGCTAGTACAATATAAAAATCTGGAGTGAACTGAACTCTGCCTTCCATTTAAAGAGCTCAGTGGTCTTCTGGCAACTAGTTTCTTCAAAACTGAGACAAGTAAGATTCTCAATGGAGCCTCTGGTGGTGTAGTGTGTTAAAGCGCTGAGTTGCTGAACTTGCAGACCAAAAGGTTGCAGGTTCGGAGCGGAGTGAGCGCCTGCTTTTAGCTCCAGCTTCTGCCAACCTAGCAGTTCGAAAACATACAAATGTGAGTAGATCAATAGGTACCACTCAGGTGGGAAGGTAACGGCGCTCCATGCAGTCATGCCGGCCACATGACCTTGGAGGTGTCTGTGGACAACGCCGGCTCTTTGGCTTAGAAATGGAGATGAGCACCAACCCCCAGAGGCTGGCAGATAAGTATCATCATCCCTATTCATAAGAATGGAGAGAAAACCAACCCAAAGAACTACTGGCCTATAAGCCTGATTGACATCACAGCAAAAAATTATGCAAAATATCTTTTGATTAAAATTGAGCAATGGTCCAATGCAAACGATATTCTCTGCGTAGAACAATCAGGCTTCCGACAGTGATGTTCAACCATAGATAATTGCTTTGTTCTGCAGCATATAATCCAAAAATATAATTCAAGGGAGATGAGTCTGTATACAGCATTTATAGACCTGTCTTCAGCATTTGACACAATCTGCCGCAACACATTATGGGAAAGGCTGGCTGCCACAAACATTGACAGAAGATTACTTACTTTAATCATTACGTTGTATTCTGATACAGTATTGAAAGTCAGGCTAAGACCGAGTGGAACCTTGAGCAATGAAAACAAAATGTCAACTGGAGTGAGACAAGGGTGCATATTAGCCCCCTTTCTCTTTAACTTCTATATAAATGTCATTGTGAAAACATTCTCCTCTGACAGTCTATATGGCCCTAAAGTTCTGTCCAGAACTATCAACATATTACTTTACGCTGATGATATGGTGATTATGGCAATGTCTCCAGTGGGACTGAGAAGATCTCTGGCAAAATTCAATTTGTATTGTGAGCTACATTCGCTAACTATGAACAAGGATACATCCAAAATTATGGTCTTTGGAAAAAACAGGAAATGGTACATTTGGACCTTGAATGGCGTACTCTTGGAACAAACTAATAGTTACAAATATCAAGGCATTACATTTTCATCATCTGGTGCTTGGTCTAATCATATTACTCATGCTATACAAAGAGCAACGAAAGCAGCAGGTTCCATTTACAAGCTGTACCATCATAGATACCCAGGCACAATCAGACCCGCCCTGGAAATCTTTAAGAAAAAAATAATGCCAACACTTATATTCGGGGCTGAAACTTGGGGGCACACCAATTTGGCCAAGATCCAAGTCTTCCAAGTCAAGCATCTTCGCATCCTCCTTGGTCTCCAGAACAACGCTAACAGCTGCAGTAAAGGCGGAGCTAGGAATGCTCCCAGTAAAAGCTCAAATTTTAATGAGACGATTTAATTACTGGTCAATGGTAAATCGGGTGAATTCCAGTAGACTTCCTCACCTATGTTTAGAGGATCATGTCCAGCATGTCCACAAATCATGGGTTATGGCCTTAAACAACGAGATGACTAAAATTTACAATTTCTGAACGATCTTGGACCCAGGGCAAAACACATGCTCATGCAATGCACTTGTGATATCTATGCTCAATTGGACCTCACAAGTATAGGTAGACCTTCTGCCACAAAGTTTTTAGCTTCTCGCAAAATGAATGTGCATTTAGAACACTATCTGACTATTCCGTTACCCTTAAAAAGAATATATACCAGGGCTAGGTTTGAACAAATCGGTATTATTATGCAAACTGGGCACTACTGTAACATCCCAAGAAGTGAGAGATTTTGCGTTTGGGGAGAACAGATGGTGGAAGATATCGAACATTCTTTGATTGACTGTCCAGCATATACTGAATTCCGATACAGATATTTACATCCATTACTATCCAATTTTAGGTCTCCCAACAGAAATGATCTTGTGACTTTCCTCTTGCAAGGACAAGAAAAATCCACCATAAACAGAGTAAGCATCTTTGTTCTGAAAGCTACCAAGAGCTAGAAGTATAGAGGGTTAAATAAAATGTGCATAAACTCCACGGGGACCAGTGACAGAAGCCAAGGTGGTGGGTAAGACTTGGGGCGGGTTAAAGGGTAATTGTACTGGGGGCGGCAGGTTGTCTATGCATATATATGCGTATATGTTTGTAATGTATATGGTGGGTGTATTACAATTTTAAAATAAAAAGTTATGTAAGAAAAACCTGCCGATCTTCTTCTAATCTGCTATCTGCTACAAGGGGGTGCATGGAAAGCAAGGGAAAATGGGACCAAGTTTGGAGGCAGAAGCAGAGGTTTTATTCATCTGGCCAGATGGATGTCAGAACAGTGTAATCGCAAAAAGAAGGGATATATCGTACAATACAGTGCAAAGCATTTTATCCCCTTTGGTAGCTATTCATCAGACCCTCTCCCTACTCAACCCTACTGGTCGAGCTAGGATCCGAGCTGTCATTGGCTGGGGACCCCCTGTGTTGTTAGAAGTGGATGGAGTCTCCCTTATGTCGGGAAAAATGGAAACTGCTATTTGTCCATTTAAAGCTGGAGCCATTTGGAAGATTCTCTCAGTAAGACTTGGGAAAAGGGCAAGACTTGGGAAATGGCCTGAATTAGTCCAGGATGGGATTATGGGGTTTATAATAGATGTCAATCCCAGAGGCAAAAGACACATCTTATGTAAATGTCTCTAAAGAGGCCTTGCTTACCTGAGAGGATTCCCTCTCAGCTGGATATTGGGCTGGCTTCCTGGATGTTCAACCCCCAATAGTTTCCCAAGCACATTTTATATAGTTCATGTTTCTTTGGGTGCCCAGTTCCTGTGCATATATATGTGACTCCTCACCCTTGATGGTTCATTAATAAAGCAAAGATGCATGCAAGGATTGTCCTCCAGTGACAGATTGGAAAAAATAATGATTTCAATACCATTGTGCATTGTTGTCTTAACAGGAAAGAGGGGAAAAGAGGGAGATTTGTTTGAGGATAAGATAATGGGGCCCCTGGAGTCTAATTCTGAATTGCATCTTAAGGAAAGACCTTTTCCTGTTTGCTCTGTCTGACCTGACGGGGTTTTTCCTCCCAAACCAGTTTTACACTTTATCTCTGAGGCTTGGTAAATGATTAGATTAATCCTCCCAGGAATCTTTGGGGCTGGGCTGGGGCTTGGGACCTAGCTAAGATCTGTACAAATATGTTATAAATTTATAATTATTAGTATTAGAGGAGGGGGTTGATTTTTCGATAACACAGGGGTTGTTTTTTCTTCCTCCATCCAGAGCGGAACCAGGACTGTTCAGAAGGTATACTCTGTCTCATTGTGAACAAAGTAAAAGAACCTTTCTGCTGCTTTTTAAAGATTAATCCTCCCAGGAATCTTTGGGGCTGGGCTGGGGCTTGAGACCCAGCTAAGATCTGTACAAATATGTTATAAAGGTATAGTTATTAGTATTAGAGGAGGGGGTTGATTTTTCGATAACGCAGGGGTTGTTTTTTCTTCCTCCATCTGGAGTGGAACCAGGACTGTTCAGGAGGTATACTCTGTCTCATTGTGAACAAAGTAAAAGAACCTTTCTGCTGCTTTTTAAAGATTAATCCTCCCAGGAATATTTAGGGCTGGGCTGGGGCTTGAGACCCAGCCAAGCTCTAGAAAAGTATATTTTAAATTTACAGTTATTAGTATTAGAGGAGGGTGGTCAACCGTAAATACAGCAACTAAATAAATAAATATTTCAATAACACAAGGGGCATCTGGAAGGGAACCGAGACTGTTCAGCTCCCAGGGTTTTACTTACGGTACATGAGGAAAAGCACCACACACAGGACCCCTACGCCACCTATGCTCCCAATGATAATGGCAAGGATGTTTGATGTGGAGAGTCCCCGGCCTGCAAGGAGGAAAACGCATGATGCAGAGCATGGCACATCACTCTCGATCCAGACTGGCCTGGTCTGGACATTCCCAGAGGATTAGATTAGGACATCATACCTCATCAGCTCTCGCTCTATTTATTATTTATTTAATACATTTATATCCCGCCCTTCTCACCCCAAAGGGGATTCAGAGCGGCTTACAAAGTAAATTTACATACAATATTATATTATTAGCATAGCACAATACTGGCAATAAATTACCTTATTGTACTATATCTATATATTGTAATATTGATAATAATATTACATGTAATATATAATATATAATTAATGTTATTGTATTGTATTATTGGTATTATATTGTATTACAAAATAATATTATTAATATCATATGCATATACAATATATTATAATATATTATTGTAAATTATATTGTATATATGTATATATGCACGTGCACTTTCAGGAGAGGTATAGAGGCTCAGCCCTGTCTCGGGCTCTTGGAAGAAGGCCCCGCCCCCTTCCCTATCCCCACCCTTTAGTCCTAAAAGGCCTTTCAGGAGAGGTATAGAGGCTCAGCCCTGTCTCAGGCTCTTGGGAAGAGGCTCCGCCCCCACCCCTAGCCCCACCCTTTAATCCTAAAAGTCCTCTCAGGAGAAATATAGAGGCTCAGCCCTGTTTCAGGCTCTTGGGAAGAGCCCCACCCCACCCCTAGCCCCACCCTTTAATCCTAAAAGGCCTCTCAGGAGAAATATAGAGGCTCAGCCCTGTCTCACGCTCTTGGGAAAAGGCCCCCGCCCCCTTCCCTAGCTCCGCCCTCTGTGTCCCAACAAGCGCCTCAGGAGAGGTATAGATGCTCAGCCCTGTCTTGGGCTCTTGGGAAGAAGCCACGCCCACTCCTCTAGCTCCACCCCCTGTGTCCTGACAGGAGCCTCAGGTGCTCAGCCCTATCTCTGGCACTTGGGAAGAGGCTCCGCCCCTCCTCTGGCCCCGCCCCCATGTCCTAATAAGTGCCATCACCACCCCCTGGATCGCTCCAGCACCCACCAGGGGGCGGTTAATGTTATAAAAATAATAAATAGAGAAAAATAATAAATGTAATAACAATAATAATAGAGTAAAATAATAAATGTAATAATAATAATAATAAATAGCGTAAAATCATAAATGTAATAGTAACAATCATAATAGAATGAAATAATAAATCACACTCTCTCAGCCCCAGGAAGGCACAGGTAATTCCACTCCTTAACTGTGTCATCACATATTGAGGCCTACATTTTATTGCATGCCCCATGTTAAGAGTTAAGCTTTGGTCTCATAGTAAGCTTTAAGCTCTGGCCATTATATTGGTAGGTATCTATCTAGTGTTAGGCCTGATGTTCAGCTTTATAGCCTTTGCAAAAATATTAGGAAGCCTTAGAATCATAGAATCATAGAATAGTAGAGTTGGAAGAGACCACATGGGCCATCAGGAGAGGCCTTCTTCATTTGGAGGTCTCCATTTCCATGAAAATGACACTCCTCTTGAAATGCTGGAATGCTTGGCTCTGTCATTTGGGCCAAGTGAGGAGCATCTTTCAAAGAAAACCACCCCTGCAATACCAGGTCAGAGGAAAGGGGAAAAAGAAACGCTGTGACTTACCATGTGCATTGGGATCGTTTGGATCTGCCAAAAAGAAAACAATTCTGCTGAAACATGGCACACAAAGGATATATACAGTCATCTATATATATAAAAATGTTCTGATAGTTTTTCCCTTAACTTAAACAGCAAAACTACACGACCAAATCACACCAAATTTGGCCACAAAAGACATAGTCATTCGGTCTGTGTTTTTACATAAAAAAACAAGAAAAATAAAGTCCTAATTAGAGGGAGAAGAATAACTGTTTCTTTCCCATTGCTGCCAGTTAGAAAGCTAAGCTCCGCCCACTTTGTCTCCTAGCAAGCCACTCAGCCATTTAATGACGCCCAGGGCCTCTTCAATCAGGCCTCTTCCACACTGCCTATAAAATACAGATTATTTTATTTGAACTGGATTATATGCCAGTGTAGACTCAAGGCCCTTCCACACAGCTATTTTATAATCCATTTATAATCTTGAGTCCACACTACCATATAATCCACTTCAGTGTGCATTTTATACAGCTGTGTAGAAGGAGCCTCATGTAATCCAGTTCTAAGCAGATAATATAAGATTATAAATATACAGTAGAGTCTCACCTATCCAACATAAACACCCCGGCAGAACGTTGGATAAGCAAATATGTTGGATAATAAGAAGGGAGTAAGGAAAAGTCTATTAAACGTCAAATTATGTTATGATTTTACAACAGCCAGGCTTGCAAGCAGCAAGGCTGTTCAATGCTATTCAACCTGGCCAACCAAGATTTCCCTTAAATAGAAAACCCGCAAGCTCTGAAGCCACGAGGCTACTCTGTCCCATTCAACCTGGCCTAGCAAGCATGCCCTATGTAGAAAGCAGCCATGCTTTTAAGCTGCAAGACTATTCACTGCTATTCCACCTGGCCAACAAATGATTCCCATAAGCCACAGCAACACGTGGCCGGGCAAAGCTATTATTGTATAAAAATGTGACAGATAGTCATGTTGAGCAAAAGTCATACAGACAGATTTCACTAACAGATAATACACACATATAGCATAAACGTGTTACAGATATTCCATATATTTTCCAATACTATTACAAACATATTGCTTGTAAATGTTAGAGGCCACCATATTTCACAAAATGCTAGAGACATAATGTACAAAAATGTTATAAACATATTTTACAAAACTGTTACCGGCCGTCATATTGGACAAAAATGTTACAGACGTATTTCACTCTAAAGTTATAAGTTTCCATATTGCATGAAAACATATTGAGTCATATTTCATAGAAACTTTACAGTCATATTGCACGAAAATATTATCGAAAGTTATTGTGCCAAAAAATTTGGGGAGTCAATATTTTACAAAAACATGGTAGAGTCATACTGCACTAAAATATTATTGTCATATTGCACAAAAATATGATAGTCACAGCACAGAAAATTTTGGAGAGTCATATTGCACTAAACCATTATAGACATATTGCACAAAAATGTTATACTCATATTTCTCAAAACATTACAGAGCCATATTGCATGAAACATTATAGAGAGTCATGTTGCACCAATATGTTACAGAGAGAGAGTCATATGACGCATAACATAAGAGACGAGGGTTGAATGAAAAGTAATGCCTCCACCTTCGTAACTCAACAGATGGCAGTCCTGGTATGCGGCAGGTCCTGGCTTGTTCAGTAGACTCTCCTCTACAGTTAGTTCCACTTGGTGGGAAGCCTTAGCATTGAACGGTTGTGTTGTTAAAGTGCGAAGTATGGAACCCTGCACAGACGGGGAAGCCTTAGCATTGAACGGTTGTGTTGTTAAAGTGCGAAGTAGGGAACCCTGCGCAGACGGGGAAGCCTTAGCATTGAACGGTTGTGTTGTTAAAGTGCAAAGTATGGAACCTTGCACAGACGGGGAAGCCTTAGCATTGAACGGTTGTGTTGTTAAAGTGCAAAGTATGGAACCTTGCACAGACGGGGAAGCCTTAGCATTGAACGGTTGTGTTGTTAAAGTGCAAAGTATGGAACCTTGCACAGACGGTCAATCAATGCGACTTAAGCAACATGCAGTCACTGAATTCTTGACAGCATAAGGTGTCACCTCAAAGGAGATTCATCAGAGAATGCAAACTGTTAGTGATGTGCGTCGTTGGGCGAGTAAGTTTAAAGGTGTTGAGGTGGGAATATCTGCCTTGTGTGACAAACAAAGAGTTGACGTCTTGTGACAGCAACCACCGAGTTTCACAAGCAAAAGGCTGACAGATTGATTCAGGACGATCGTTGTATCACTCAGAGAGAAATTTCAAGCCTAATCGGCATTTCACAAGAACTTGTGGGTCACATTATTGCTTTGCTTGGCTATCGGAAGATGTCTACGCAATGGGTCCTGTGAGACGCTGGTTGCGGAAACAGAGTGTAGACGTCCTCCATGACGGCTTCAGAAAACTTGTTCATCATTGGCAGAAATGTACCCAATTGTCTCGTGATGATGTGGAAAAGTGAATAGTTGTTGTGGTTGTTTTTTTATTTTGTTTTTTTTTTCGTGTCAGGAGCAACCTGAGTTGCTTCTGGAGTGAGAGAATTGGCCGTCTGCAAGGACGTTGCCGAGGGGACGCCCTGATGTTTTTGATGTTTTTACCATCCTTGTGGGAGGCTTCTCTCATGTCCCCGCATGGAGCTGGAGCTGATAGAGGGAGCTCATCCGCGCTCTCCCCGGGTGGGATTCGAACCTGGCAGCCTTCAGGTCAGCAACCCAACCTTCAAGTCACGAGGCTTTTATCCCCTAGGCCACCGGAGGCTCCGTTGTGGTTGTTAAAGAGCACATTCTAAGGATTATTTCTGCATTTGACTTATTGAAATATTTCCATCCAAACCCAAGTAACGAAGGCGGAGGCATGCCTTTTCATTCAACCCTGGTATATTGTACCAAATGTTACGGAAGCCTACCTGGGATCACAAGCCTCACGCTCCCCGCCCGAATTCCCCCACGGCCATATATCAGGACTATATAGTTTCCCGTGTCGGTGATGTTCAGGCGTGTGATTTCAAGGGAGCAGTCGGGCCTCATGGTCTCTCGCCCGGTGTATTTGGGCTGCTTCCTAGTTGCAGGGCTCGGGGAGAAGAAATAGGCCAGGATGGTGTTGTTGTCGGTCATTTCCCGTCGGTACCAGCGGCAGCTCACGGGCTTATAAGGGAGGATGCTGGGGGTGAGGCGGACCGTCCCCCCTTCCTTCGGCTGAGATGGATTCATCACGATATTTGTCAGCTCCATGTAGGCTCCGGTCAAGGAGAAGCAAAGGCTCAGGGCGAAGGCTGTCCAGAGAACAAGGGAAGGAGGAGGTCACGCCCAGCAAAGCAGCCACTTGAGGCCAAGCCCATCAAGCCAACATCTGGCCCACATCTGAAAGAAGCCTCTGGGTCTCCAAACACATCCCCAAAGTCTTTCTGTCCCCGCTTTTAGCCTGCCTTCCTGCCTTCCTTCCTTCTCTCCTCCCCTCTCTCCTTACTTCCTTCCCTCTCTCCTTTTTTCCTCCCTCCCTTCCTTCTCTCTTTCCTTCCTTCCTTCTCTTCTTCTTTCTTTCCTTGCTTTCTTTTCTCCCTTTCTTCCTTCCCTCTCTCCTTTCCTCTCTCCATTTCTTCTTCCTTTCTTCCTTCTCTTCTTCCTTCCTTCTTTCCTTCCTTTCTTTTCTCCCTTCCTTCCCTCCTCCTTCCCTCCCTCCCTCCCTTCTCTCCTTCCTTCCTTCCTTCCTTCCTTCCTTCTTTTCTTCCTTTCTTTACTCCCTTCCTTCCTTCCTCCTTCCCTCCCTCCCTTCCTTCTCTCCTTTCTTCCTTCCTTCCTTCCTTCTTTCCTTCTTTTCTTTTCTCCCTCCCTTCCTTCTCTCCTTTCTTCCTTTCTCTCTCCTTCCTTCTCCCCCTCCTTCCCTCTCTCCTCCCTCCCTTCCTTCCTTCCTTCCTTCCTTTCTTCCTTCTTTCCCTCCCTCCCTCCCTTCCTCCCTTCCTTCCTTCTCTCCTGCTTTTCTCCCTTCCTTCTCTCCTTCCTTCCTTCTCTTCTTCCTTCCTTCTTTCCCTCCCTCCCTCCCTTCCTTCTTTCTTTCTTTCCTTCTCTCCTTCCTTCCTTCTCTCCTGCTTTTCTCCCTTCCTTCTTTCTTTCCTTCCTTCTCTTCTTCCTTCCTTCTTTCCTTTCTTCCCTCCCTCCTTTCTTTCTTTTCTTCTCTCCTTCCTTCCTTCTCTCCTTCCTTCCTTCTCTCCTGCTTTTCTCCCTTCCTTCTTTCTTTCCTTCCTTCTCTTCTTCCTTCCTTCTTTCCTTTCTTCCCTCCCTCCTTTCTTTCTTTTCTTCTCTCCTTCCTTCCTTCTCTTCTTCCTTCCTTCTCTCCTCCCCTATCTCCTTACTTCCTTCCCTCCCTCCCTCCTTTCCTTCCTTCCTTCCTTCCTTCCTTCTCTCCTTACCCTTCCCTTCCTCACCTGCCAGGAGCGAGGGGGGCCACCCGCCCTTCCTCCCGAGGAGGACCCCCATCCGGCCTCTCCTCCGCTGTTCTGGGGGCGCCTTCCCCTCCCTCCCCTTCTCTTCCCTTCCCCTCGATCTCTTCCTCGGAAAAGGTCCCGTTGCGCACGTCTCCGGGGGGCCATTGTGAGCTCAGCGAGTGAGCAGGGAGGGAGGGGGGGGCAGGGTTGGAACGAGGACGAGCATTCCCATCGTTCCCATCAGCCTCCTCCTCCTCCTCCTCCTCCGGCCAGGCCACCCGTCAGGCCACTCTCACCCTCCCAGAGTTGTCTGCTGTGCTTCACGTGAAGCCCTTTCACTCTTTCGCAGGATCAAAAGGAGCTCAACAGATGGGAGAGCTGATTGGCCCAAACTAACACAATATATTTTCCATATCAACCAGGAAAAATGTCAGATAATTCCTCCACCTGGGCAGGAAAAAAAGGAAATGCAGGGATAGAGAATGGGAGAGGGCTAACTGGACAACAGAGTCCCAGATGAGAAAGGGAATAATAATAATAATAATAATAATAATAATAATAATAATAATAATAATAATAATAATAATAATAATAATCACCATCTGCCAACTGCAAAAGGCCACCCTACTGGGATTTGCACACATCATCAGAAAATACATCACACAGTCCTAGACACTTGGGAAGTGTTCGACTTGTGGTTTTGCGAAACGAAATCCAGCATATCTATCTTGTTTGCTGTGCCATACAACATCGTTGTGTTGATAATAATAATAATAATAACTGGAACACATTATTACAGTACAGTCTCACTAATCCAAGCTAAACGGGCCGGCAGAAGCTTGGATAAGCAAATATCTTGGATTATAAGGACTGATCAAGGAAAAGCCTATTAAACATCAAATTAGGTTATGATTTTACAAATTAAGCACCAAAACTTCATGTTATACAACAAATTTGACAGAAAATGTAGTTCAATACGCAGTAATGTTATGTTGTAATTACTGTATTTATGAATTTAGCACCAAAATATCACGATATATTGGAAACATTGACTACAAAAATGGCTTGGATTATCCAGAGGCTTGGACAAGCGAGGCTTGGATTAGTGAGACTCTACTGTATTATTATTAATAATAATAATAATAATAATAATAATAATAATAATAATAATAATAATATGAAATCCAGCATATCTATCTTGTTTGCTGTGTCATAATAAAATAATAATAACTGGAACACAACACACCAGACATCACAGTTGTGGAAAAGAAAAAGGTTTGGATCACTGATGTCGCCATCCCAGGTGAGAGTCGCATTGACGAAAAACAACAGGAAAAACTCAGCCGCTCTCAGGACCTCAAGATTGAACTTCAAAGACTCTGGCAGAAACCAGTGCAGGTGGTCCCGGTGGTGATGGGCACACTGGGTGCCGTGCCAAAAGATCTCAGCCGGCATTTGGAAACAATAGACATTGACAAAATCACGAGCTGCCAACTGCAAAAGGCCACCCTACTGGGATCTGCATGCATCATCCGAAAATACATCACACAGTCCTAGACACTTGGGAAGTGTTCGACTTGTGATTTTGTGATATAAAATCCAGCATATCTGTCTTGTTTGCTGTGTCATAAAAAATAATAATCCAAAAATACATCACACAGTCCTAAACACTTGGGAAGTGGTCGACTTGTGATTTTGTGATACGAAATCCAGCACATCTATCTTGTTTGTTGTGTCATACAATGTCGTTGTGTCAATGGTAATAATAATAATAAACAATCCTAAACGCTTGGGAAGTGTTCAACTTGTGATTTTATGATATTATTATTATTATTATTATTATTATTATTATTATTATTATTATTATTATGCGCTCATGTTTTTGTTTTGGACTATAAAATGCCGAGCTGTGTCTCAGATCTCATGGCAGATTCCTTGCTTTACTGGTCACCCTCAGTTATGCTCTGGCCAGAAATAGAGCTGTAAATTGGAACTCCAGTCTCTAGTGTCTAATTGGGAGAAAAGATACTAGGGACTCACCAATCCTCGCCATGTTCCAAAAGCATTCTCTCCTGACGTTTCACCCACATCTATGGCCGGCATCCTCAGAGGTTCTGAAGTCTGTTGCAAGCTAAGTAAGTGGGGTTTATATATCTGTGGAAAGTCCAGGGTGGGAGAAAGAGCTCTTGTCTGAGGATAGTGTGAATGTTGCAATTGGCCATCTTGATTAGCGTTTAATGGCCTTGCAGATTAAAAGCCTGGCTGCTTCCTCCCTGGGGGCATCCTTGGTTGGGAGGTGTTAGCTGGCCATGATTGTTTCCTGTCTGGATTTCCCGTTTTCAGAGTATTGTTCTTTATTTAGGCTTTTCCTTAATCCCTCCTTATTATCCAACATTTTTGCTTATCCAATGCTTTTTTTTTAGTGATTGGTTTTTTTTGGGGGGGGGGGGGCACCAAAATTCTGTTCACCTACACTTGAAAATTACCTTGGACCAGCCCTGCCAGAGAGTCATACTGGAGGACCAAGAGATGTGAAAAACCTGCATTTCCCCTCTATCATGGGGGTCTTTTTCCCTTGAACTTAACATATATAAAAAATCCTGACTCATAAAGAGAGATGTGACCGTTCAATTTGGCTTCCTCTCTGTGCTTGGAAATTAAGCTAAGGGAAACAGAATCCACATAAGCAACCTTGGGGTGTCTCTTCCATTTTATTTGTGGGCAAGGCCTTGTCATTAAATGGTCCATCAGTGCAATGGATGAAACTTTGGAGGAGTATTTCTCAAATGGTACCAACTGGAACCTGGACGAGATCAATATGATTTCAATAATCTGGCTTTTCCATCCATTTTCATGACTTGACTGTGGTCGGTTTTATTTTTCTCTCTTCCGTTCTTCAGGCGTGATCCATCAATATGTTTTAGGACCCTAAATAACAACAACAACAACAACAACAATATATTTATATTCTACTCTATCTCCCCAAGGGGACTCAGAGCAGATTACAGAACACATATACAGCAAACATTCAATGCTGTTATACAATTAAAAGGGACAGACAATACATAAACAGAGGTAAAGGCTTTTCCCATCTTTAAAATAAATTGAAATGACAAAATCTTCAATAAGGAAGTCCAATGGAGGGTCAATATACTATAGATTTCCACCTGAGCTCTCCACTCTTAAACTGGTTCAGTACATTGGAGAGATTGGTGCCTGGAGTAGATTTACCATCATGTGCATCAAGCCGTGATCCTGGAGACCAGGGTACGAATTCATTCTTGGATTTGAAAATCCACTAGGGAGCCTTGGGTGAGGCACACACTCTCAGCCTCAAAAGAGAAGCAAACCCCCTTCTGAGCAAATCTCTCTCAAAAAAACCTGATGATATGGTCATCGTAAGGTCAGCATGGGTTGGAAATGCCTTGAAGGCTCCCAACAGGAACGGAGAGATCAGATGGAAATACATTCTGGATTAAACCGGACACAATGGAGCCATGGATTCAAACTGCAGGAGAGATTCCACATCAGAGCTGTTCATTAATGGAATATAGACCACCTTGGAGTCCAATGGGAGTCTCCTTCTTTGGAGAATTTCAATCAGAGACTGGATGGCCAGTCTGGACGTAAGTAAGGTGTGGGCCACCATGGCCAAGTCATTGGCTGGAAGCTCTCTGTAATGTCCAATCAGTTTTTCAGTTTATCTCTTAGGCTTGGTAAATGGTTAGATTAATCCTCCCAGGAATGTTTGGGGCTGGGCTGGGGCTTGAGACCTAGATAAGATCTGTACAAATCTATATATATAAAAGGGTAATGAAATTTCGGCCTAGGACAAAACAGCAAAACTACACATTCCAGAAACACTAAACTTGGCAGCACAACCCCTCATCCATGCCTCTACGTTCATACAGCAAAAAGAAAAGAAAAATTAAGTCCTAATTAGAGGAAGAGGAATAATTGCCTTTATCCAATTGTTGCCAGTTAGAAGGCTAAGCTCCGCCCACTTGGTCTCCTAGCAACCCACTCAGCCCAGGGGACAGGCAGAATTAGGCCTCACTTAGGCCTCTTCCACACTGCCTATAAAATACAAATTATTTGATTTTAACTGGATTATATGGCAGTGTAGACTCAAGGCCCTTCCACACAGCCATATAACCCATTTATAATCTTATATTATCTGCTTTGAACTGGATTATCTGGACTCCACACTGCCATATAATCCACTTCAGTGTGCATTTTATACAGCTGTGTAGAAGGGGTCTCATATAATCCAGTTCTAAGCAGATAATATAAGATTATAAATATACAGTAGAGTCTCACTTATCCAACATAAACAGGCCGGCACCTTTACCTGTTACCTTAACTACCACCAATTCCTCAATACTTTATTTCCCATACCGCCATACTTCGCCACAGCAACGCGTGGCCGGGCACAGCTAGTAGGTTATAAATGTATAGGTATTATTACTAGAGTGGAGGGGGTTGATTTTTTAATAACACAAGAGGACAAAATTCCTTCCTCCATCCAGAAGAGAACCAGGGCTGTTCAGCTGCCAGCATTTTACTTACAGTAAATCACGGAGAGCACCAGACACAGAATCCCCGTGACAGCCACGCTCCCAAGGACAATGCCAGCGATGATCATCATGCTGCGTCCCCGGACTGCAAGGAGGAAAGTGCATGATGCAGAGCGTGGCACATCACTCTCCATCCAGACTGGTCTGGTCTTAGCAAGGACATTGTGGGCTTTGCTGCCCCAAGAGTAAAGGCAAAGAGGAGACCTTCAGAGGAGAACAACTTCAATGGTTAGAATTTATTGTTGGAGCTATATGCCAGGAGAAATCATTCCCAAGACATGTGCCTGGTAGCATGGGTAACTGAGAGGTTAAAATCACTGTTGGACCAGAACAACACTTCCAGTCAAGTGAGACAGGTGCAATATCTGGAGGTGTCAACATAGAGATAAACACACATGGCAAATGAGATAAAAGGCCTAACCGTGTCCTTAATCTCTCTTTTCTGCTGTGACTGTCTGAGTGTGAGTAACTGCAAATAATTTGGAACAATAATAAGTGAACCACCAAGGGTGCTTGGCAAAGGTACAGAGTTCCAGTGTGCTTGATTAAAGAAGCACAAAGGCAGAGGAAGAGCAGAGAAGCACAGCTGCTTCAAAAGTGCCTGTCTCAGATTCAACTGTTCAGGATCTGGAGGCTGACGATTCTAGGGTCAGGGAGAACCCAAGCTGTCTTTTTGGGGACCACTGACAGAACTGTGGTCCTTGAAGGTCTTTACGCACAAGATGACAGCTGGACCTCTGAGTCATGTTCTCCCAAAGGAAGCCTGGTTGCAGGTTTCCTCGAAAATCATGCCCATAAAAGCCGAAGCCGATATCTGTAGGGCAATGGTGTCAGACATGTGATTCTCCAGGTGTTTTGGACTTCAGCTCCCAGAATCCCTCGCCATTGGGCAAGCTGGCAATAGGGTCAATACCAAAAAGCTGGCAGAGTCAATACCTCTGTTGTAGGGGATTGGTTCCCAGATTTCCATGGAAATGAAATCCTTATTGAAACAAATGACTCTCAACAGAAGAATACCATAGATTTTAAGTGGAAGTCCCAGAAAACCACATTCAATGCCATGACATAGAACAGAGACAGACGCAGGCACGGGCGGGCCTCGAACTCATGACCTCTTGGTCAGAGTGATTTGTTGCAGCTGGCTGCTAACCAGCCTGCGCCACAGCCTCTCTTCCTTGGGGATCATCCTTCATATACCTCAAAACCTCTGAGGATGCCTGCCACAGATGTGGGTGAAACGTCAGAAGAGAATACTTCTGGAACTTGGCCATACAGCCCAGGAAACATACAACAACCCTGTGATTCTGGCCATGAAAGCCTTCGACAACACTTCTTGGTGTTTCTGCATCCTCTAGGACATCTCTGTGGTTAGCATCTGGTGGAAGCCTGCCATAGAACTGTGCCAGAAGATCAAATGAGAATAACTCTCTCACATTTCTAGGTCCTCTTGTGCAATTGTATGGTCAATGTCAACAACAAATCAAAGCAAAGGAGGAAGCAAATGCTTGTGGTGCGGGAATGCTTGGCTTTGTCGTTTGGGCCAAGTGAGGAGCATCTTCCGAACCCTGTTCCCCATTGTGTGCATGTGTAAATGCGCCTCCATCTGCCTCCCACATTTTGCATGAGAACATGCAAAACATACATACAAAACACACCCCGAAGGGCCACTCCACCCCAACCCCCGGAAACCATATTTCCTCTCATTGCTTTGAAAGAAAACCAACCCTGCGAAGCCAGGCCAGATGAACGGGGAAAGTAAGACACTGGGACTTACCAACCGGTGTGGGCTCCTCCTCCTCCTGTGGATCTGCCAAAAATCAAACAATTTTGCTGAAACATGGCACACAAATGTTATAGACAGTCATATTGTGCAAAAATATGACTGATAGTCATGTTGCACAAAAATGTTATAGACATATTGCACTAAGATGTAATAGACATATTGCATAAATATGTTACCAATGTTGGGGACTGGCCCGGAGGGGAAGTAAATAAGAAGAAGTAGAAGTAGAAGAAGTAGAAGAAGTAGAAGTAGAAGTAGAAGAAGAAGAAGAAGAAGAAGAAGAAGAAGAAGAAGAAGAAGAAGAAGAAGAAGAAGAAGTTTATTTATAACCCGCCTCCATCTCCCCTGAAGGGGACTCGGGGCAGCTTACAGCAAAATCAGATACAAAACAATGGGGGCCGGGCTGTGGCGCAGCTGGCTAGTAACCAGCTGCTATAAATCACTACTGACCGAGAGGTCATGAGTTCGAAGCCCGGGTCGAGTTAAGCCTCCGACCATTTAAAAAAAATAGCCCCGGCTTGCTGTTGACCTATGCAGCCCCGAAAGACAGTTGCATCTGTCAAGTAGGAAAAATTTAGGTACGCTTTATGCGGGAGGCTAATTTAACTAATCTACAACACCATAAAACTGCCAGCAAAACATGAGGAAAAGAATGAGGAAGAACAGCCACCAATGGACGGTGAAGCAACAGCTCCCCCTGTGGCCGGAATCGTGAAGCTGGAAAGATGTTAAAATGCCTCTGTATCTGTCTAAAACTGAATGTTGTTTGTCTGTTGGCATTGAATGTTTGCCATAAACGTGTTCATTGTAATCCACCCTGAGTGAGAAGGGCGGAATATAAATACTGTAAATAAATACATAAATAAACAATGATAAAATAAAATATGAAGCATCAAAGAACAATAACAAAAAACAATAATAATATATACACAGCAACCGAAAAAACACAAACATTGAATTAAAAACAATGAGGTTGCAATAGTGGATAAGCAAGGTGCACATTATGAGTTACAAATTTTTAAATAGATAAAGTGCAATAGATTCATTTAAGGTCATATTGGGTAGGGAGGAGCCCTGAATTAATTAAAGGAGAGAATTCCAAGAGAGCAATAAAACAAGCCTTTTATTGTTATCACAGCTAATGATAAGGCAGAACTGCCGTAAGCACCCATCTCGATGGGTCCGTACTGTGCAAATTTATCATTTATTTATTTATTTCTAACATTTATATTCCGCCCTTCTCACCCGAAGGGACTCAGGGCAGTTTACAGTAATGGCAGCAATTCGATGCCCATACAAAATCAGTATCAAAACAATGTACAAGACAATTAAAACTATTTAAAAATACAATATAAATTACAATATATAAATTTCAAACGTAAAATCGGATCCGTTCATCCTAGAAAAACCCTCAGAAATCTGGAAATTATGAAATATGGAAGTGGTTAAAGACACTCTGGAATCGATGCAAGGTTTAAAGTTTTTAGGTTGGCTCTGTGATTGTTGCTATCTATATATATAAAAGAATGATGGCATCACGGCAGCGGACAAAACAACAAAAGTAAACACCCCACAACTTCGAAAATTGACAGCATAACCCCTTATCCATGCCTCTAGGTTGATACAACAAAAAGAAAAGAAAAATGAAGTCCTAATTAGAGGGAGAGGAATAATTGTTTTTATCCAATTGCTGCCAGTTAGAAAGCTAAGCTCTGCTCACTTGGTCTCCTAGCAACCCACTCAGCCCAGGGGACCCTTTACCTTAACTACCACCAATTCCTCAGTACTTTATTTCCCATACCACCATACTTCGCCACAGCAATGCGTGGCCGGGCACAGCTAGTCTATATATATAAAAATGTTCTGACCGTTTCTGCTTTAAGGTAAACAGCAA
>NW_026943821.1:1173104-1188104 GCF_035594765.1 Anolis carolinensis | reverse complement strand
TTCTTATAGAAGATGGACTGGATGGCCATCTGTCAAGAGGGCTTGGGTTGTGCTTTTCTTGCAGAAAAGGGCTGCAAGGAAATTGGGCTTTTCTTATAGAAGATGGACTGGATGGCCATCTGTCAGGAGGGCTTGGGTTGTGCTTTTCTTGCATAAAAGGGCTGCAAGGAAATTGGGCTTTTCTTATAGAAGATGGACTGGATGGCCATCTGTCAGGAGGGCTTGGGTTGTGTTTTTCTTGCATAAAAGGGCTGCAAGGAAATTGGGCTTTTCTTATAGAAGATGGACTGGATGGCCATCTGTCAAGAGGGCTTGGGTTGTGCTTTTCTTGCAGAAAAGGGCTGCAAGGAAATTGGGCTTTTCTTATAGAAGATGGACTGGATGGCCATCTGTCAAGAGGGCTTGGGTTGTGCTTTTCTTGCAGAAAAGGGCTGCAAGGAAATTGGGCTTTTCTTATAGAAGATGGACTGGATGGCCATCTGTCAGGAGGGCTTGGGTTGTGTTTTTCTTGCATAAAAGGGCTGCAAGGAAATTGGGCTTTTCTTATAGAAGATGGACTGGATGGCCATCTGTCAAGAGGGCTTGGGTTGTGCTTTTCTTGCAGAAAAGGGCTGCAAGGAAATTGGGATTTTCTTATAGAAGATGGACTGGATGGCCATCTGTCAAGAGGGCTTGGGTTGTGCTTTTCTTGCAGAAAAGGGCTGCAAGGAAATTGGGCTTTTCTTATAGAAGATGGACTGGATGGCCATCTGTCAGGAGGGCTTGGGTTGTGCTTTTCTTGCAGAAAAGGGCTGCAAGGAAATTGGGCTTTTCTTATAGAAGATGGACTGGATGGCCATCTGTCAAGAGGGCTTGGGTTGTGCTTTTCTTGCATAAAAGGGCTGCAAGGAAATTGGGCTTTTCTTATAGAAGATGGACTGGATGGCCATCTGTCAGGAGGGCTTGGGTTGTGCTTTTCTTGCATAAAAGGGCTGCAAGGAAATTGGGCTTTTCTTGGAAAGATGGACTGGATGGCCATCTGTCTAGGGGGCCGGGCTGTGGCGCAGGCTGGTTAGCAGCCAGCTGCAATAAATCACTCTGTCCATGAGTTCGAGGCCAGCCTATGTCAGGGTGAGCACCCAACAATTAAAAAAAATAAAAATAAAATATAGCCCCTGCTCGTTGCTGACCTATGCGATCCGAAAGATAGTTGCATCTATCAAGTAGAAAATTTAGGTACCACTTATATGTGGGGAGGCTAAATTACGACACCATAAAAATCATCCAGCCGCCATTGGAATGAGGAAGTGTTGTCGCAGTGGATGATGAAGCAGCTGCTCCCCTTGTGGCCGAGATCAAGCATTCCCTCAGGAAGCTGGAAGCTGGAGAAGATTTAAATTGCCTCTGCGTCTGTCTCTGTCTCTGTTCTATGTTATATGGCATTGAATGTTTGCCTTGTATGTGTACAATGTGATCTGCCCTGAGTCCCCTTCGGGGTGAGAAAGAAGGGCGGGATATACTGCAAATAAATAAATCCCTGCCTGGCAGAAGGGGGTTAGACTGGATGGGTTTCTTCCAACTCTGTGATCCTATGGTTCCATATCTCACCCCTGAATTCCTTGCTGTCTTCCACTTTGCGAATGGATCATGAGCCATGGAGCATATGCTTCGATTGGAGATGGAGACCCCTTTCCTACAGACCTTGCCTCGGGACTCTCGGGCCTTTCCTCGGGCCTTTCCTCGGGACTCTCGGGCCTTTCCTCACATGCAAGGGCTGGGGGGCAGCTCTAGGAAGTGTTGGAATTTCTCGGTGAGAAGAATCTGGAGAAAAGAGAAGGAAAGTTGTCAAACCAGCCGTCTCCTTGTCTATGGCCTTTCTCTTGGGCACATCCTTTCCTCCGTCCAGAAGGAAGCCCGGACTCTTGGGAGGGAGGGGGCTATATCTTTGCTTCCACCCCTGACCTATCATTGGCCGTTTCACCTCCCGCAAGGGTCTTCCTCGTGGTTCCAGGGTTTGACTCACAGTAAATGGTGAAAAGCACCAGGACCAGGACCACGGCGGCACCCAGGCTCCCAAAGACCATGCCAACGATGGTCGTTTTGTTGAACCCCCGACCTGCAAGGAGGAAAGCGCATGATGAACAGCTTGACACATCACTCTCCGGCAGATATCTTTCCTTGTGACTCTGCAGAACATCTGATGCATGCCTTGCAAAAGGAAATGGGGTTGAGAGTTTCCTGGGGAATGAAGCCAGAAGCTGGCATGTTAAATAGCCCCTGTGTGTCAGTCTGTGTGTTGTTTGTCTAGTGGCATTGAATATTTGCCATATATATGTACACTAGCTGTGCCCGGCCACACGTTGCTGTGGCGAAGTCTGGTGGTCTGGGAAATAAAGTACTGAGGAATTGGTGGTAGTTAAGATCAAGGGTAAACATTTTCCCCTGACATTAAGTCCAGTCATGTCTGACTCTGGGGGTTGGGGCTCATCTCCATTTCTAAGCCGAAGAGCCAGCGTTGTCCATAGACTCCTCCAAGGTCATGTGGGATGACTGCATGGAGTGGCGTTACCTTCCCGCCGGAGCAGTACCTATTGATGCACTCACATTTGCATGTTTTCGAACTTCTGGGTTAGCAGAAGCTGGGGCTAACAGTGGGGGCTCTCTCCGCTCCCCCAATTCAAACCTGCGGCCTTTCGGTCCAGAAGTTCAGCAGCTCAGCGCTTTAACACGCTGCGCCATCGGGATATTATTTCCTAAAGGTTGTGAATATACAATATTTCTGATTGGTTTTTTTTTTTGTCTGTTGGAGGCAAGTATGAATGCTGCAATTAGGAAAAATGATTAGGATGTAATGGCCTTGCAGCTTTAAAGCCTGGCTGTTTCCTTCCTGAGTGAATTTTTTGTTGGGAGGTGTTAGCTGGCCCTGATTGTTTCCTGTCTGGAATTCCCTTGTTTTCAGAGTGGTGTTCTTTGCGATGGCTGATTGTTAGTAAAGATATTAAACCAGGTCGGTGCAAGAACTCTGCCTTGGGGTAAACCATTTTTTGGCCTCCTCCACCTACATTTCCTACCATGAATCTCCACATAGAAGCTGCAGATTCAATAACAGGCCCTAATTGATTTAATAGCATCCTCTCGTGTATTTTATATAGATGTCATAGGAGAGAAATTGGTCAGTAGTTCCCGGCATTAAGACGTAAGTGAGACGCTGGGACTTACCAAACTCGTTGGGCTCGTCCTCGTATGGATCTGCCAAAAATAAAACAGTTCTGCTGAAACACAGGACACAAATGTTATAGACAGTCATATTGCACCAAAATGTGACAGTCCTGTTGTACAAAAACATTGCAAATAGTCATGTTTCACCAAAAAAATGTTGAGAGACAATCATATTGCACAAAAAATGTTACAGCTAGACATGTTGCACAAAATGTTGAAGACATATTATAAAAACATGTAACAGACATATTGCACAATCATATTACAGATTCATGTGTCACAAAATCCTCTAGACATGTTACACAAATACGTCATTACATATTTCACAAATACCGTATATACTCGAGTATAAGCCGACCCGAATATAAGCCGAGGCACCTAATTTTAACACAAAAAAACTGGGAAAAATTGACTCCAGTATAAGCCGAGATACTAATAAAATTACATAAATTGAGGCTTCAGTAGTTTAAATGTTTTTGAATCTTTACATCAAACTGTAATTTAAGATATGACTGTTCAACTCTGATTAAATCATTATATTCATCTTCTTCCATGTAAATGTGCTTATGTATCCTTTTAATAATAATAGAGTGAAATAATAAATGTAGTAATAATAATAAATGCAGTAAAATAATAAATGTAATAATAGAGTAAAATAATGTGTTAATAATAATAAAAATAGAGTAAAATAAATGTAAAAGCAGCAACAATAATAGAGTAAAATAATAAATGTAATAATAATAATAAATAGAGTAAAATAATAAATGTAACAATACCAGTAATAATAGAGTAAAATAATACATGTAATAATAATACTAATGATAATCAGTACAGGAAAATAATACATGTAATAATAAATAGAGTAAAATAGTAAATGTAATAATAAGAATAGAGTGAAATAATAAATGTATTAATAATAATAAAAAATAGAGTAAAATAAATGTAATAGTAGCAACAATAATAGAGAAAATAATAAATGTAATAATACCAATAATAATAGAGAAAAATAATAAATGTACCATATATTCTCGAGTATAAGCTGACCCAAATATAAGCCAACCAGGACCCTCAGCCGAATATAAGTCGAGGGGGGCTTTTTCAGTCTTTAAAAAAGGGCTGAAAATCTAGGATTATACTCGAGTATATACAGTAGTTATACAGTAGAGTCTCACTTATCCAACGTTCTGGATTATCCAATGCATTTTTGTAGTCAATGTTTTCAATACATCGTGATATTTTGGTGCTAAATTCATAAATACAGTAATTACTACATAGCATTACTGCGTATTGAACTACTTTTTCTGTCAAATTTGTTGTATAACATGATGTTTTGGTGCTTAATTTGTAAAATCATAACCTAATTTGATTTTTAATAGGCTTTTCCTTAATCCCTGCTTATTATCCAACATATTCGCTTATCAAGTGTTCTGCCGGCCCATTTATGTTGGATAAGTGAGACTCTACTGTAGTTATAGTTCACAAAATGTGTTATAGAGAGCCATGCGTCACAAAAAATGTTATTACTCGCATTGCACCAAAATTGTGATAGATGGTCATATTGCGCAAATGTTGCAAGGCGTCATATTTCACAAAATGTTAGAGAGTCGTATTGCACCAACTTGACAGAGAGTCATACTGCGCTAACATGATAGGCAGTCATATTTCACCAAACGTGATAGACATATTGTACAAAAATGTGATAAAGAGTCATATTGCACCAAAACGTGATAGACATATTGTACATAAGCGTTATAGAGAGTCATATTGAACAAATAGAAGCCTACAGTGGATGATAAGCTCCACGGTGCCCACCCGACTTCCCTCGGGGCCCTCGATGAGGACTACGTAGTTGGCAAGGTCGGTGATGTTTAGGTCTGTGATCTCAAGGGAGCAGTCACTCCGTATGGTCTCTCGCCCGGTGAATTGTGCCGCCTTCCAAACAAAATGCCGTGGGTAGAAGTAATACACCAGGATGGTTTCATTGGAGTCCCACTCCCCTCGGAACCAGCGGCAAGTTGATGGGACGGGAGGGAGGGAGACGGGGGTCAAGCGGACACGTCCTCCTTCCATGGGCTTTGGTGGCTCCACCGAGATGTTTGTCACCTGAATCCTGGCTTCGGTCGAGAAGAAGCAAACGCTCAGGACGAAGGCTGTGGAGAGAAGAAGGGAAGGGACCTCACTCCCAGCAAAGTTTATCAACCCCAGATCTGCCTTGCATCTGAAAGCAGCCTCTGGATCTCCCAAACAGATCTCCAAAGTCCTTCTCTTTCCTCATTTGGCTTCTCAGAGAGTGGGGAGATCCAAGCGTTGGCCAGGCCCACCGAACTGAACCCAAGGATCAACCAAGTGGTGGAGGATTCTAAGGATCTGAAGGATTCTAAGGAGAACCCCTTCCTTCCTTCTTTATACCTATCTTTTCCCTTTCCTTCCTCCCTCCCTCCCTTCCTTCCTCCTTTCTTTCATTATTTCCTTCCTTCCTTTTCTCCTTCCTTGCTTCCTTCTTTATACCTATCTTTTCCCTTTCCTTCCTTCCTTCCTTCCTTCCTTCCTTCCTTCCTTCCGTCCTTCTTTCCTTCCTCCCTCCCTCCCTCCCTCCCTCCCTCCTTTCTTTCATTATTTCCTTCCTTCCTTTTCTCCTTCCTTCTTTATACCTATCTTTTCCCCTTCCTTCCTTCCTTCCTTCCTTCCTTCCTTCCTTCTTTCTTTCATTATTTCCTTCCTTCCTTCTTTATACCTTTCTTTTCTCTTTCCTTCCTCCTTTCTTTCATTATTTCCTTCCTTCCTTCTTTATACCTTTCTTTTCCCCTTCCTTCCTTCCTTCCTTCCTTCCTTCCTTCCTTCCTTCCTTCTGTCTTTCATTGTTTCCTTCCTTCCTTCCTCCTTTCTTTCATTATTTCCTTCCTTCCTTCTTTATACCTTTCTTTTCTCTTTCCTTCCTCCTTTCTTTCATTATTCCCTTCCTTCCTTCTTTATACCTTTCTTTTCCCCTTCCTTCCTTCCTCCTTTCTTTCATTATTTCCTTCCTTCCTTCTTTATACCTTTCTTTTCTCTTTCCTTCCTCCTTTCTTTCATTATTTCCTTCCTTCCTTCTTTATACCTTTCTTTTCCCCTTCCTTCCTTCCTTCCTTCCTTCCTTCCTTCCTTCCTTCTGTCTTTCATTGTTTCCTTCCTTCCTTCCTCCTTTCTTTCATTATTTCCTTCCTTCCTTCTTTATACCTTTCTTTTCTCTTTCCTTCCTCCTTTCTTTCATTATTCCCTTCCTTCCTTCTTTATACCTTTCTTTTCCCCTTCCTTCCTTCCTCCTTTCTTTCATTATTTACTTCCTTCTTTATACCTTTCTTTTCCCCTTCCTTCCTTCCTTCCTCCCTCCCTTCCTCCTTTCTTTCATTATTTCCTTCCTTTTCTCCTTCCTTCCTTCTTTATACCTTTCTTTTCTCTTTCCTTCCTCCTTTCTTTCATTATTTCCTTCCTTCCTTCTTTATACCTTTCTTTTCCCCTTCCTTCCTTCCTCCCTCCTTTCCTCTTTTCTTTCATTATTTCCTTCCTTCCTTCCTTCTTTATACCTTTCTTTTCCCCTTCCTTCCTTCCTCCCTCCCTTCCTCCTTTCTTTCATTATTTCCTTCCTTTTCTCCTTCCTTCTTTCCTTCCTTCTTTATACCTTTCTTTTCCCCTTCCTTCCTTCCTCCCTCCCTTCCTCCTTTCTTTCATTATTTCCTTCCTTTTCTCCTTCCTTCCTTCCTTCTTTATACCTTTCTTTTCTCTTTCCTTCCTCCTTTCTTTCATTATTTCCTTCCTTCCTTCTTTATACCTTTCTTTTCCCCTTCCTTCCTTCCTCCCTCCCTTCCTCTTTTCTTTCATTATTTCCTTCCTTCCTTCCTTCTTTATACCTTTCTTTTCCCCTTCCTTCCTTCCTCCCCCCCTTCCTCCTTTCTTTCATTATTTCCTTCCTTTTCTCCTTCCTTCCTTCCTTCCTTCCTTCTTTATACCTTTCTTTCCCCATTCCTTCCTTTCATCCTCCCTCCCTCCTTCCCTCCCTTCTTTCCCTCTTTCCTTCCTTCCTTCCTTCCTTCTTCACCTGCCAGGAGTGTGGAGGGCCACCCGCTCTGGCCCCCCAGGAGGACCCCCATCCCTTCCCCGGGGGCTCCTCTCGGGGCTTTGGGGGGGTCTCGATGCCCCCTCCCTCCCTCTCTCCCTCCCTTCTTTTTTCTTTCCTTCCTTCCTTTCCCGTTGCGGCCTCGGCCGGGCGGCCATTGTGAGCTCAGCGGGGGCGGAGGGAGGGGGGGGGACCCCGAGGGAGAGGGACCTAGAGAGGGGGGGGGTCCCCTCGTGACTGTGACCCCTACCATTCCTCTCCCCATCATCATCATCATCATCATCACCCTCTCCCCGCCTGTCCTTTCAAACATGTTGGCGTGTCAGGTCTTCATTCCCAATTGGCTTGAGTCTCCTTTAGGCAGAGAGGAAAGCAGGCTATACGTCTGGGGTCCCCAAACTTTTTAAACTGGGGGCCATTTCACCATCCCTCAGACCGTTGGAGGGCCGGACAATAGTTGGCCACGGAGCAATAATAATAATAATAATAATAATAAGGAAACCGACGAAACCATTGATCATATCCTCAGCTGCTGTAAGAAATTTGCACAGACAGACTACAAACAGAGGCACAACTATGTGGCCCAAATGATTCATTGGAACTTATGCCTCAAGTCCCACCTCCCAGCAGCAAAGAACTGGTGGGATCACAAACCTGCAAAAGTATTGGAAAATGAGCACGCAAAGATACTGTGGGACTTCCGAATCCAGACTGACAAAATTCTGGAACACAACACACCAGACATCACAGTTGTGGACAAGAAAAAGGTTTAGATCATTGATGTCGCCATCCCGGGTGACAGTCGCATTGACGAAAAACAACGGGAAAAACTCAGCTTCGTGTATTCCAAGTAGACTGGAACGTACTTAGTCCTAATCTTTTTTTTTATACTGGTTTTAAACCACTTCATTGGATGTGTTGCAACAGCAGATTCCCAGATTAGCTTAGTGTTTACACCTTATTTTATTTTTTTGGTTATTTAATATTTAATGTTTATTTTACTTAAGTGATATTTGTCGTTACTGTTCTAATGTAGCACAAATCCTATGTAAAATCATACTATGTATTTTTGACATTAATATTGAAATCTGAAATATATACAGAAAGTCTTTCTGGGCCTCAAGATTGAACTGCAAAGACTCTGGCAGAAACCAGTGCAGTGGTCCCGGTGGTGATGGGCACACTGGATGCCATGCCAAAAGATCTCAGCCGGCATTTGGAAACAATAGACATTGACAAAATCACGATCTGCCAACTGCAAAAGGCCACCCGACGGGGATCTGCGTGGATCATCCGAAAATACATCACACAGTCCTAGACACTTGGGAAGCGTTCGACTTGTGGTTTTGTGATATGAAATCCAGCATGTCTATCTTGTTTGCTGTGTCATAAAATAATAATAATAATCATTATTATTATTATTATTATTATTATTATTATTATTATTATATTAATAATACAATAATACATCACACAGTCCTAGACACTTGGGAAGTGTTCGACTTGCGATTTTGTGAAACGAGATCCAGCATGTCTATCTTGTTTGCTGTGTCATAAAATAATAATAATAATAATAATAATAATAATAATAATGAATATATTAATAATACAATAATACATCACACAGTCCTAGACACTTGGGAAGTGTCCGATGTGTGATCCAATACAACAGCCAGCAGAGTGTCTGTTGTGAACCCATCTTGTTGTGTTTCAAATAATAATAATAAAGAGGGTTGGAAGATACTCCTTGGGTCATTTAGTCCAATCCCCTTCTGCCTTTGCGCACCAAAAGCACAAACAAAGCACCCCTGACAGATGCCCACCCAGCCTCAATGTTAACAACAACAACTTGGGAAGTGTTTGACTTGTGATTTTGTGATACGAAATCCAGCATATATATCCTGTTTGCTGTGTCATGCTCTGTCTTTGTATCAATAATAATAATAATAACAATAAAGAGGGTAGGAGAGACCCCTTGGGCCATTTAGCCCGACCCCCTTCTGCCTTTGGGGGCCAGATAAATGGCTTCGATGGGCCGCATGTGGCCCCCAGGCCTTAGTTTGGGGACCCCTGCTATATGTCCTACTCATGCTAATCCCCCAGAGAGACCCAGCCCCATGGTTTCTCTCCCAGAGAGGCGCCAGTGCCCTTCACATGTTGCCAAACTGTCTCCATTCCCTCTAGGAACCTCTCAGTCTTCCAGGAATGCAATGCAAATTTATTATTATTTATTTATTTACAGTATTTATATTCCGCCCTTCTTTCTCACCCCGAAAGGGACTCAGGGCGGATCACATTGTATACATATAAGGCAAACGTTCAATGCCATATACACATAGAACAAAGACAGAGACAGACACAGAGGCAATTTAAACCTTCTCCAGCTTCCAGCTTCCTGAGGGTATGCTTGATTCTCGCCACAGCGTGAGAAGCTGCTTCATCATCCACTGCGATGGCACTTCCTCACTCCATGATTTTTATGGAGTCGTAACTTAGTTAAATTAGCCTCCCCACTTTATAAGTGGTACCTTAATTTCCTACTTGATAGATGCAACTATCTTTCGGGTTGCTAGGTCAGCAACGATCAGGGGCTATTTTTTATTTTTAATTGTCAGGTGCTCACCCCATCACAGGCTGGCCTCAAACTCGTGACCTCTTGGTCAGAGTGATTTATTGCAGCTGGCTGCTCACCAGCCTGGACCATAAATACTATGTATTTGACTTGTGAGAACCTTTCTCCGGGAAGCTCTGAGTCCTCCAGACATGTTCTGTAGCCATGTTCCTCAGGAAGGACCTACGGATGATCCACATCTGTATGCCCCCCTCCGACCCCTCTTCATGGGAGTCTTTGGCCCTTGAGCCCAACACATGTGGAGGACCAACTGTTCATATCAATGTGAGTTTCGAGGAGAGGAAAAGTAGTCCTTATTCGTATCAGGAACGTTACCTTTCCATGTGATTCTTTCTCCTCGCCTGCTTTGAAATTAAGGCTCAACAAAGGAGGCCTAAGTCTGCCTGTCCCCTGGGCTGAGTTGGTTGCTAGGAGACCAAGTGGGCAGAGATTAGCCCTCTAACTGGCAGCAATTGGATAAAAACAATTATTCCTTTCCCTTTAATTAGGACTTTATTTTTCTTTTCTTTTTGTTGTATCAACCTAGAGGCATGGATGATGGGTTGTGTTGTCAAATTTCGAGGTTGGGGGGCCTGTAGTTTTGTTGTTTTGCCGATCGCCGTGATGCCATCACTCATTTATATATATAGATTGTATGTATGTTGTTTTTATCTTTTTACCTTTGCCAACTTGATATAGACACAGCAGGGTCTACTCCCATCCCAATTTGCACTTCCAAGAATTTATAGCACTTTAATCAGTCACCTCGTGTTTACAATATTTATATGGCGCACCTTACCCAGTCTACTTTTACAACCTCTCCGTTTTAATCCAGAAAGGAGAACACAATCCACCTGGGCAACCTGGAGGTGTCTCTTCCGTTTATTTGCCAGCAAGGCCTTGTCTTGGCATCTTTTGCAGCAGGTGGAGATGACTTTCTCCAGAGGTACCGACTGGAGCCTGGGCAGCAACAATAGGACTTCGATAATCTGACCTTTCTCTCCATTTTCACGACTTGCCGGTGGTCGGATTTCTTTCTCTGTGTTCCCTTCTTCAAGTGTCATCCCGCAGTACGCTTAAGGAACCTAAAATGGATTTCAAATGACACAATCTGCAAGGAGGAAGAGCAACGGAGGCTTCGCAAATTGACCTCAAAAGAATCTGTAGCACTTTATCTATGTTTTGCCCACAGGACCAATAGGTCAGGGCTTCCGTTTGAACTGGGTTAAGCGGAGAAGGTGCGCCATGTGTGTGAAGAGCTATGGCTTTCAGCAACTGTATATATTTGTATAATAAAGTACAGTAGAGTCTCACTTATCCAACATAAATGGGCCAGCAGAACGTTGGATAAGTGAATATGTTGGATAATAAGGAGGGATTAAGGAAAAGCATATTAAACATCAAATTAGGTTATGATTTTACAAATTAAGCACCAAAACATCATGTTATACAACAAATTTGACAGAAAAAGTAGTTCAATAAACAGTAATGTTATGTAGTAATTACTGTATTTACGAATTTATCACCAAAATATCACGATATATTGAAAACATTGACTACAAAAATGTGTTGGATAATCCAGAATGTTGGATAAGCGAGTGTTGGATAAGTGGAATACTGTGTCCAATTTTGGGCACCACAGTTGAAGGGAGATGTTGAGAAGCTGGAAAGCGTCCAGAGGAGGGTGACTAAAATGATTAAGGGTCTGGAGAACAAGCCCTATGAGGAGCAGCTTAAAGAGCTGGGCATGTTTAGCCTGCAGAAGAGAAGGCTGAGAGGAGACATGATCACCATGTACAAATATGTGAGGGGAAGTCATAGGGAGGAGGGAGGGGGCTTGTTTTCTGCTGCCCTGCAGACTAGGACGCAAGGGAACAAGGGCTTCAAACTACAGGAAAGGAGATTCCACCTGAACATCAGGAAGAACTTCCTCACTGTGAGAAGGGCTGTTCAGCAGTGGAACTCTCTCCCCGGGGCCGTGGTGGAGGCTCCTTCCTTGGAGGCTTTTAAGCAGAGGCTGGATGGCCATCTGTCGGGGGTGCTTTGAATGTGATTTCCTGCTTCTTAGCAGGGGGTTGGACTGGATGGCCCATGTGGTCTCTTCCAACTCTACTATTCTATGATTCTATGATTCTATGATTCTAAGTGAAACTCTACTGTATTTAGACCTGCTGGGATGAGCAGTAAATCAACTACTCAGCTGTCGTTTTGTTGGTGCCACTTTGCAGCTGCATAAAGTGGTCCTTCGGGTGAGCAGATGGAGAGAACTGACTCACCCAGTCAGTCAGGGTGACGGATGATCGATTCAACTCCCCATCCCAGAATCCACACCACCCTGACATCTCCTTCTCTGGAGCCTTTTAAGCAGAGGTTGGATGGATAGCAATAGATATCCAAATATATACAGTTGCTGAAAGCCATAGCTCTTTGCACACATGGCACATCTTCTCCACTTAACACAGCCCTGACCTATTGGTCCTGTGGGCACAGTTTGGGTTGTGCTTTTCCTGCCTGGCAGAAGCAAGTAAGACTGGCCTTGGAGGTCTCTTCAAACATTGCGTACCTATGATTCCATATCTCACCCCTGAATTGCATGCTCTCCTCCACTTTGCACATGGTTCATGCGCCATGGAGCATATGCTTTGATTTGGAGATGGAGACCCCTTTCCTATAGACTTTGCCTTGGGACCCTCTGGCCTTACCTCATCTGCTGCAGGGGCCGGGGGGGAGCTCGGGGAGGCCTTGGAATTCTTTGGTGATGAAGACCTGGAGAAAGACCTGAAGAAAGGGGAAGACAAGGAGTCAGAGCCAGGGATCTTCTTGTCTGTGGACCTCTCTTGATGTCCTGGGCACAGGAGCGGCCTTAGGTTTTTTCAGTATGTAAGTAAACCTAGGGCTTTGCGCCCCCCTCCCGAAATTACACCCCCCCCAACTTACTGGCGGAAGCAGCGGCGGCGACCATTGGGTCGCTCGCCACGGAACAAGGAAGTACTTGGTATTTGTTAATGTGGGATTTGTGTATTAATAGTGTTTAAATGCAATTTGTGTCTTGCTTGTATTGCAACTGATTGCATCATCCAGGATGTAACATAGTATGGAAAGAGTTAATTGCCAAGAAGCTGTGATGACCTTGATGTGTGGCTGGAACTAGGGAGTATCCAGACACAAGTGTGCATTATTGATTGCGTCTGTTCTGAGTGGAGTCGAGTCCTGTCTGCCTAGAGTTGAATCTTGTGTTCATCTATCTGTTTGTGTTGATTCAGTAAAACTTTGTAAATAGTTTTACCAACGTCTCTGAGTGTCTCTTCGTTCTGCACTCCGCTGATTCCATCCAACTACTGCTGCGCTGCAAATACTCTGACAGTATTCTCGCAAGAATACCAAGTACTCGCCGCGGAACAAGGAAGTACTTGGTATTTGTTAATGTGGGATTTGTGTATTAATAGTGTTTAAATACAATTCGTGTCTTGCTTCTATTGCAACTGATTGCATCATCCAGGATGTAACACAGTATGGAAAGAGTTAATTGCCAAGAAGCTGTGATGACCTTGATGTGTGGCTGGAACTAGGGAGTATCCAGACACAAGTGTGCATTATTGATTGCGTCTGTTCTGAGTGGAGTCGAGTCCTGTCTGCCTAGAGTTGAATCTAGAGTTGTCACACCCATTTCTATTTTAGAATGTTTTTATGAATATTGATGTAAGTTAATAATTTTAATCTGATTTATAGTGTACTGTATAATTTTTATATGTGTGTTTATTGTAAGCCGCCCTGAATCCCCTCTCGGGTGAGAAGGGCATGATATAAATGTTGTAATAAATAAATAAATAAATAAATCTGTTTGTGTTGAGTCAGTAAAACTTTGTAAATAGTTTTACCAACGTCTCTGAGTGTCTCTTCGTTCTGCGCTCCACTGATTCCATCCAACTACTGCTGCGCTGCAAATACTCTGACAGTATTCTCGCGAGAATACCAAGTACTCGTCGCGGAACAAGGAAGTACTTGGTATTTGTTAATGTGGGATTTGTGTATTAATAGTGTTTAAATACAATTCGTGTCTTGCTTGTATTGCAACTGATTGCATCATCCAGGATGTAACATGGTATGGAAAGAGTTAATTGCTAAGAAGCTGTGATGACCTTGATGTGTGGCTGGAACTAGGGAGTATCCAGACACAAGTGTGCATTATTGATTGTGTCTGCCTAGAGTTGAATCCTTTTAGAGTTGAGTCCTGTCCGCCTAGAGTTGTATCTTGTGTTCGTCTGTGTTTGTGTTGATTCGGTAAAACTTTGTAAATAGTTTTACCAACGTCTCTGAGTGTCTCTTCGTTCTGCGCTCCACTGATTCCATCCAACTACTGCTGCGCTGCAAATACTCTGACAGTATTCTCGCGGGAATACCAAGTACTCGCCACGGAACAAGCGACCCAATCGTCGCAGTTGCCTTGTTCTGTGGCGAGCAACCCAATGGTCGCCGCCGCCGCCGCTGCCACCGCTTCGAGTTTGCCCAGCAAGGGCTTCTTGGGCCTCCATAAAGAACCAGGCCTGCCTGGACACACCCTTTCCTCCATCCAGAAGGAAGCCCATATTCTTGGGAGGGAGGGGGCTATATCTTTGCTTCCACCCCTGACCTATCATTGGCCGTTTCACCTCCCGCAAGGGTCTTCCTCCTTGTTCCAGGGTTTGACTCACGGTAAATGGTGAAAAGCACCGTGCCCAGGACCACGGCGGCACCCAGGCTCCCAAAGACCATGCCAACGATGGTCATTTTGTTGAATCCCCGGCCTGCAAGGAAGGAAGCACATGATGCGGAGCACATCACTCTCCCGCTGATATCCTCCCTTGTGACTCGACAGAACACCTGATACATGTCTTGCAAAAGGAAAAGGAGTTGAGAGTTTCCCGGGAAATCGTGCCCATAAAGTCCGATGCCAATATTTGTGGGGATGTCACTCCCAGACTGTCAGGATGTGAACGCCCAGCATTCACACCAGCTGAACTGTTCCCATCCTGCCAGAGCAATGGAGGTGGAGATAGCCTAAATCAGTGGTTCCCAAACTTACCGTATATACTCGAGTATAAGCCAACCAGAATATAAG
>NW_026943821.1:1017882-1160440 GCF_035594765.1 Anolis carolinensis | reverse complement strand
ATTTATACCATACTTTTCCCCTCCATAATAAGGAGACTCTCTCCAAGCATTTCAAGAAGGAGGAGGAGGAGGAGGAAAAGGAGGAGGAAAAGGAGAAGGAGAAGACCTGGCTCTGGCTCATGAATGGGACCCTGAAGAAGGAGACAGAAGGCCTGATCCTTGCAGCCCAGGAGAAAGCCATCAGGACAAAGGCAATTCAGGCCAAGATCGAAAAATCAGCTGATGACCCAAAATGCAGACTGTGCAAGGAAGCTGACGAAACCATTGATCATATCCTCAGCTGCTGTAAGAAAATCGCACAGACAGACTACAAACAGAGGCACAACTATGTGGCCCAAATGATCCATTGGAACTTAGGCCTCAAGTACCACCTCCCAGCAGCAAAGAACTGGTGGGATCACAAACCTGCCAAGGTTGTGGAAAATGAGCACGCAAAGATACTGTGGGACTTCCGAATCCAGACTGATAAAGTTCTGGAACACAACACACCAGACATCACAGTTGTGGAAAAGAAAAAGGTTTGGATAATTGATGTCGCCATCCCAGGTGACAGTCGCATTGACGAAAAACAACAGGAAAAAACTCAGCCGCTCTCAGGACCTCAATATTGAACTTCAAAGACTCTGGCAGAAATCCAGTACAGGTAGGTCCCGGTGGTGATGGGCACACTGGGTGCCGTGCCAAGAGATCTCAGCCGGCATTGGAAACAATAGGCATTAACAAAATCACGATCTGACAACTGCAAAAGGCCACCCGACTGGGATCTGCGCACATCATCCGAAAATACATCACACAGTCCTAGACACTTGGGAAGTGTTCGACTTGGGATTTTGTGATACGAAATCCAGCATGTCTATCTTGTTTGCTGTGTCATAATAATAATAATAATAATTCAACGTGTGACCCAATACAAGAGCCAGCAGAGTGATCTTGTTTGCTGCGTACAAATCTTGTTGTGTATCTAATAATAATAAATAATATAATAATATTAATAATAATAATATGTTGGGAAATTGTGGTTATTGTGGCCATGGATCTTACCTGGGAAGGTGAGAAAAAGCCATTTGAAGCAGAAGCTGCAGTTTCCCAGTTAGCCACCAGAGGGCATTAGGAACTCACACATCAAGGCTTCAGTCCATTGCTGGAGATTGAGATGTTCGATTGATTGATTGATTGATTGATTGATTGATTTTATATCCACTCCTTTCCATTTTAATTCATAATTAATCACAGGTATAAGACTGTATAATTAATTCAGTATTGACACCCCTTTAGCACAGTGCGATGTAGTCCTGGGAGTTGTAGTTTGACAAGATTTTTTGCTTTTTCTAGCTACAGCAATGACATTATTAAATTGCAGAATGAATGCAATTTGACCCCAGTTTCAAATGCTACTGGAATCCTAGAAATTTGTAGTTTTCACTCTTTGGCACAGATCGAGACCTTATAAAACTACAAATCTCGTGCAAATCAATATTGCAATTGGTGGTAAAAGTCAAACTGTACAAAGGCTACAACGGAGATAGATTAAAACACTATGTATGGTTTTTGTTTCTGGGTTATCAATGTCATTTCCTAATTGGTTCTTTCATAAAAACATGGGGTAACTTTATGAAACGGCCAAAACCTTATTTTCAGGACATCTCGCTCTGAATATTTTGCAATGAATATTTCATCATAGAGTCTCAACCAATTCAACCAATGCCACAAAAATGAAGTTTCTGGAGTAGAAACAACCGCTTTCAAAGTCAGGACCGCACAAATAACAGGAAATAAGACTTTCAAACCAGGAACAGAAAAATTTTCAAATTGTGTTACATAATGTAACATTCTAATACAGTATTGAGTTTGCCAAGTAGAGTGAGATATAAATATAAAGCAGCGGGCAGCAATAATAATAATAATAATATGATAACAGTAATATAAGTTCAGTTGCTGATATAGGGGTTTGCCAAGCAGAGTGGGATATAAATCTAAAGCAGCAGCAATAACAACAACACAACAACAACAGCAACAACAACAACAACAACGGTAATAATAATATATATTATTATATTGTGGTTTGCCAAGCAGAGTGGGATAGAAATCTAAAGCAGCAATAATAATAATAATATAGTATATTATTATAATATTGGGGGTTTGCCAAGCAGAGTGGGACATAAATCTAAAGCAGCAATAATAACAATAATAATAATAATAATAATAGTATATTATTATAATATTGGGGTTTGCCGAGTAGAGTGGGACATAAATCTAAAGCAGGCAGCAGCAGCAACAACAATATTAATTATAATTATAATTGTAGTATATTATTATAATTATTGGGGTTTGCCAAGTAGAGTGGGATATAAATCTAAAGCAGCAATAATAATAATATATTATTATTATAATATCGCGGTTTACCAAGTAGAGTAGGATATAAAATCTGAAGCAGCAATAATAATAATAATAATAGTATATTATTATAATATCAGGGTTTGCTGAGTAGAGTGGGATATAAATCTAAAGCAGCAGCAGCAACAAAAACAATAATAATTATAATTATAGTATATTATTATAATATTGGGGTTTGCTGAATAGAGTGGGATATAAATCTAAAGCATCAATAATAATAATAATAATAATAATAATAATATATTGGGGTTTGCTGAGTAGAGTGGGGTATAAATCTAAAAGCAGCAGCAGCAGCAGCTGCAACAACAACAATTTATTATTATTATTATTATTATATTGGGGTTTGCCAAGTGGAGTGGGATATAAATCTAAAGCAGCAGCAGCAATAATAATAATAATAATAATATAATAATAATGAATTAATAATAATAATAATAATATTATTATTATTATTATTATTAATATTGGGGTTTTGCCAAGTGGAGTGGGATATAAATCTAAAGCAGCAGCAGCAATAATAATAATAATAATAATAATAATAATAATAATAATAATAATAATAATTTTTTATTATTATTATTATTATTATATTGGGGTTTGCCAAGTAGAGTGGGATATAAATCTAAAGCAGCTGCATCAACAGCAGCAATAATAATAATAATAATTATTATTATTATTATTATTATTATTATTATTATTATATTGGGCTTTGCCAAGTGGAGTGGGATATAAATCTAAAGCAGCAGCAGCAATAATAATAATAATAATAATAATAATAATAATAATAATAATATTATTATTATTATTATTATTATTATTATTATTATTATATTGGGGTTTGCCAAGTAGAGTGGGATATAAATCTAAAGCAGCTGCATCAACAGCAGCAATAATAATAATAATAATAATAATAATTATTATTATTATTATTATTATTATTATATTGGGCTTTGCCAAGTGGAGTGGGATATAAATCTAAAGCAGCAGCAGCAATCATAATAATAATAATATATTATTATTATTATTATTATTATTATTATTATTATTATTATTATTATGGGCTTTGCCAAGTAGAGTGGGATATAAATCTAAAGCAGCTGCATCAACAGCAGCAATAATAATAATAATTATTATTATTATTATTATTATATTGGGCTTTGCCAAGTGGAGTGGGATATAAATCTAAAGCAGCAGCAGCAATAATGATAATAATAATATATTATTATTATTATTATTATTATTATTATTATTATTATTATTATTATTATTATTTTGGGCTTTGCCAAGTAGAGTGGGATATAAATCTAAAGCAGCTGCATCAACAGCAGCAATAATAATAATAATAATAATTATTATTATTATTATATTGGGCTTTGCCAAGTGGAGTGGGATATAAATCTAAAGCAGCAGCAGCAATAATGATAATAATAATAATAATAATAATATATTATTATTATTATTATTATTATTATTATTATATTGGGCTTTGCCAAGTGGAGTGGGATATAAATCTAAAGCAGCAGCAGCAATAATATATTATTATTATTATTATTATTATTATTATTATTATTATTATTATTATTTTGGGCTTTGCCAAGTGGAGTGGGATATAAATCTAAAGCAGCTGCATCAACAGCAGCAATAATAATAATAATAATAATAATAATAATAATAATTGTATATTATTATAATATTGGGGTTTGCCAAGCAGAGTATAAATCCAAAGCAGCCGCAGCCACAGGATTATCATTCTATAGGGTCAATAGCTATTAAAAGCATGCAGAGAAATCCCATACTTAGGGCACATTATTATTATTATTATTATTATTATTATTATTATTATTATTATTATTATTATTATTATATTGGGGTTTGCCAAGTAGAGTGGGATATAAATCTAAAGCAGCTGCATCAACAGCAGCAATAATAATAGCCAGCTCAATATGGGAAGCCAGGGCATATTTTGCAACATCTGCCTCGAGGTTTTACTTCCCTTTGGCTGCAGGGCGAGGCGGGGGCGTGGCTTGGGGGCCTGGGGGCGGGGCTTGGGGCGTGGCCCTTCCCGCGCAGCCTAAGTGACCCCCCGCCGGGGAGCCGGAGCTCATTCCTGGAGGAGAAGAAGGAAGGAAAGAAGGAAGGAAAGAAGGAAGGAAGGAAGGAAGGAAGGAAGGAAGAGCCGGCAGGATGCGGGCGAGGAAGAGGGGCCGAGGCGGGGCAGGGGCGCTCCTGGCCGGTGAGGAGGGGCTCGACCGGGGGGAGGACTCTGAAAAGACTATGGAGCGGCCAACTTGGGCTCCTCAGGTGTTTTGGACTTCAACTCCCAGAATCCCTCACAGCCTCAGGCCCGCTTAAGCGGCTGAGGGGGGAAAGGAAGGGGCCTGAGGCTGTGAGGAATTCTGGGAGTTGAAGTCCAAAACACCTGAGGAGCCAGAGTTGGCCCATGCTTGTGTTAGAAGGACTTTCCTGAAGGGACTCCTAAGAGGTCTCTGAGGAACCTCTTGAGAAGCTCCTGAGAGGAACTCCTAGGAAGGCTATGGAAGGGGAGACTGGAAAGACTCCTGGGGTCTCCTTGGAGGCTTTTGAACAGGCTTCTGGGAGGAAGCCCAAGGAAGTTCTTGGGCAAGAAATGGAATAGCTCCTGAGGACTCTTGGAGAGATCCTGAAGGAGCTCTTAAAGAGGTTCTGAAGAAGCTCCTGAGGGTCTCCTATGGGAGGAGACTACTTAAAAAGCTCCTGAGAGGAACTCATAGGAAAACTATGGAAGGGGAGACTGGAAAGACTCCTTAGAAGGTCATTGAGGGAGCTCCTGGGGTCTCCTTGGAGGCTTTTGAACAGGCTTCTGAGAGGAAGGCCAAGGAAGTTCTTGGGCAAGAAATTGAATAGCTCCTGAGGGCTCTTGAAGAGGTTCTGAAGAAGCTACTGTGGGTCTCCTGGAAAGGCTCTTGAAGGGGGTTCCTCAAAAGGCTCCTGAGAGGAAATCCTTGGGAGGTTATGGAAGGGGAGACTGGAAAGACCCCTTAGAGAGGCAATGAGGGAGCTGCTGAGGAGCTGCTCAAAAGCCTACTGTTAGAATCCCTAGGAAGACTATGGAAGGAGAGACTGGAAAGACTCCTTAGAACGTCATTGAGGGAGCTCCTGGGGTCTTCTTGGAAGCTTTTGAACAGGCTTCTGAGAGGAAGCCCAAGGAAGTTCTTGGGCAAGAAATTGAATAGCTCCTGAGGACTCTTGGAGAGATCCTGAAGGAGCTCTTAAAGAGGTTCTGAAGAAGCTCCTGAGGGTCTCCTATGGGAGGAGACTACTTAAAAAGCTCCTGAGAGGAACTCATAGGAAAACTATGGAAGGAGAGACTGGAAAGACTCCTTAGAAGGTCATTGAGGGAGCTCCTGGGGTCTCCTTGGAGGCTTTTGAACAGGCTTCTGAGAGGAAGCCCAAGGAAGTTCTTGGGCAAGAAATTGAATAGCTCCTGAGGACTCTTGGAGAGATCCTGAAGGAGCTCTTAAAGAGGTTCTGAAGAAGCTCCTGAGGGTCTCCTATGGGAGGAGACTACTTAAAAAGCTCCTGAGAGGAACTCATAGGAAAACTATGGAAGGAGAGACTGGAAAGACTCCTTAGAAGGTCATTGAGGGAGCTCCTGGGGTCTCCTTGGAGGCTTTTGAAAAGGCTTCTGAGAGGAAGGCCAAGGAAGTTCTTGGGCAAGAAATTGAATAGCTCCTGAGGGCTCTTGGAGAGGTTCTGAAGAAGCTACTGTGGGTCTCCTGGAAAGGCTCTTGAAGGGGGTTCCTCAAAAGGCTCCTGAGAGGAAATCCTTGGGAGGTTATGGAAGGGGAGACTGGAAAGACCCCTTAGAGAGGCAATGAGGGAGCTGCTGAGGAGCTGCTCAAAAGCCTACTGTTAGAATCCCTAGGAAGGCTATGGAAGGAGAGACTGGAAAGACTCCTTAGAAGGTCATTGAGGGAGCTCCTGGGGTCTCCTTGGAGGCTTTTGAAAAGGCTTCTGAGAGGAAGGCCAAGGAAGTTCTTGGGCAAGAAATTGAATAGCTCCTGAGGACTCTTGGAGAGATCCTGAAGGAGCTCTTAAAGAGGTTCTGAAGAAGCTCCTGAGGGTCTCCTATGGGAGGAGACTACTTAAAAAGCTCCTGAGAGGAACTCATAGGAAAACTATGGAAGGAGAGACTGGAAAGACTCCTTAGAAGGTCATTGAGGGAGCTCCTGGGGTCTCCTTGGAGGCTTTTGAAAAGGCTTCTGAGAGGAAGGCCAAGGAAGTTCTTGGGCAAGAAATTGAATAGCTCCTGAGGGCTCTTGGAGAGGTTCTGAAGAAGCTACTGTGGGTCTCCTGGAAAGGCTCTTGAAGGGGGTTCCTCAAAAGGCTCCTGAGAGGAAATCCTTGGGAGGTTATGGAAGGGGAGACTGGAAAGACCCCTTAGAGAGGCAATGAGGGAGCTGCTGAGGAGCTGCTCAAAAGCCTACTGTTAGAATCCCTAGGAAGGCTATGGAAGGAGAGACTGGAAAGACTCCTTAGAAGGTCATTGAGGGAGCTCCTGGGGTCTCCTTGGAGGCTTTTGAAAAGGCTTCTGGGAGGAAGCCCAAGGAAGTTCTTGGGCAAGAAATTGAATAGCTCCTGAGGGCTCTGGGAGAGATCCTGAAGGAGCTCTTAAAGAGGTTCTGAAGAAGCTCCTGAGGGTCTCCTATGGGAGGAGACTACTTAAAAAGCTCCTGAGAGGAACTCATAGGAAAACTATGGAAGGAGAGACTGGAAAGACTCCTTAGAAGGTCATTGAGGGAGCTCCTGGGGTCTCCTTGGAGGCTTTTGAAAAGGCTTCTGAGAGGAAGCCCCATGAGATTCTTGGGCAAGAAATTGAATAGCTCCTGAGGGCTCTTGGAGAGGTTCTGAAGAAGCTACTGTGCGTCTCCTGGAAAGGCTCTTGAAGGGGGTTCCTCAAAAGGCTCCTGAGAGGAAATCCTTGGGAGGTTATGGAAGGGGAGACTGGAAAGACCCCTTAGAGGGGCAATGAGGGAGTTGCTGAGGAGCTGCTCAAAAGCCTACTATTAGAACCCCTAGGAAGGTTATGGAAGGAGGCTCTGAGGAAGCTACTGAAAGGAACTCCTAGGAAGACTATGGAAGGAGAGACTGGAAAGACTCCTAGAAGGGGCATTGAGGGAGCTCCTGGGGGTCTCCTTGGAGGCTTTTGAACAGGCTTCTGAGAGGAAGCCCCAGAAGGTTCTTGGGCAAGAAATTGAATAGCTCCTGAGGGCTCTTGGAGAGGTTCTGAAGAAGCTACTGTGGGTCTCCTGGAAAGGCTCTTGAAGGGGGTTCCTTAAAAGGCTCCTGAGAGGAAATCCTTGGGAGGTTATGGAAGGGGAGACTGGAAAGACCCCTTAGAGAGGCAATGAGGGAGCTGCTGAGGAGCTGCTCAAAAGCCTACTGTTAGAATCCCTAGGAAGGCTATGGAAGGAGGATCTCAGGAAGCTACTGAGAGGTCCTGAAGGAGCTCTTAAAGGGGTTCTGAAGAAGCTACTGAGGAGCAACTGGAAAGGCTCTTGATGGAGACTACTTAAAAAGTTCCTGAGAGGAACTCATAGGAAGGCTATGGAAAGGGAGACTGGAAAGACTCCTGGAAGGGACATTGAGGAAGCTGCTGAGGGTCTCCTTGGAGATCTATTGAAGGAGGCTTTCAAAAGGCCCCTGAGTGGAAGCCCTAGGAAGGTAATGGAAAGTGGGTTTCTGGAGGGACTGCTGGGCAAGTTACAGATTAAGTTCTTGGGCAAGCAATTGAATAACTCATGAATGGGCTTTTAGAGAGGTTCTGAAGAAGCTATTGAGGGGCTCCTGGAAAGGCTCTTGAAGGGACTCCTTAAAAGGCTCCTGAGAGGAACCCCTAGGAAGACTATGGAAGGGACTACCGGGAAGTACAGAAAGGAAGTACAGAATGCTTGGTAGCATTCAGGGAGCTACCAAGGGGCTCCTGGAAGAGCAATGGAAGAAAGCTGCTCAAAAGCCTACTACTGGAATCCCTAGGAAGGCTAGGGAAGGGGAGACTGGAAAGACTCCCCAAAGGGGCATTGAGGGAGCTCCTGGGGATCTCCTTGGAGGCTTTTGAAAAGGCTTCTGAGAGGAAGCCCCATGAGATTTTTGGGCAAGAAATTGAATAGCTCCTGAGGGCTCTGGGAGAGGTCCTGAAGGAGCTCTTAAGGAGGTTCTGAAGAAACTACTGAGGGTCTCCTGGAAAGGCTCTTGAAGGAGGCTACTTAAAAGGCTCCTGAGAGGGACCCCTATGAAGATTATGGAAGGGGAGACTGGAAAGACTCCTGAAAGGAGTGTTGAGGGAGCTCCTGAGGGGCTGCTCAAAACTTACTATTGGAATCCCTAGGAAGGCTATGGAAGAGGGCTCTGAAGAAGCTACTGAGAAGGACCTCTAGGAAGGCAATGGAAAAGGGGCTTCTGGAAGACCTGCTGAACAAGTTACTGAATAAGTTCTTGGGCAAGCACTTGAATAGGTCCTGAGGGTTCTTGGAGAGGTCCTGAAGGACTCTTAAAGGGGTTCTGAAGAAGCTACTGAGGGGCTCCTGGAAAGGCTCTCGGCAGTGGGGTACTGAAAAGGCTCTTGAGAGGAACTCCTAGGGAGGCTTTTGAAAGGGCTACTGGAAAGTCTCTTGATTGGATGACTCCGCAAAAGGCTTCTGAGGGGCTCCTGGAAGAGCAATGGAAGGGAGCTGCTCAAAAGCCTATTGACTGGAACTCCTTGGAAGGCTGTGAAAGGGGCAACTGAAGGGGCCTCTTAAAGAAACTACTGAGGGGCTCCTGGAAGAACTTTTGAAGAGGACTATTGAGAAGGAATCCCTAAAAAGTCTCTGAAAAGTGACTACTACTGAAGGGACTGCTAAACAGGTTACTGAAGGGGCTCTTGGGAAAGCCATGGAAAAGGCTACTAGTGGGCTCTTAAAGAGGTTCTAAAGAAGCTAATGAGGGGCTTCTGATAGTTCTCTTAAAGAGGACTATTGAAAAGGCTACTGAGAGGAACCCCTATGAAGGCTGTGTAAGGGGTGACTTGAAAAGGGCTACCCAAGGGAGCTGCTGCAAAGCTACTGGAGAAGCTATTGAACGAGGCTACTGAGAAAGCTTAAGTGGGCAGCAAATGGCTGGCTGGACTTCCTTTATATTTCCCTCTATAATTTACCATGGGGCTCAATGATCTGTATTTTGCAGTGGTTGGATTCTCCCACTCTCTGAAAAGCTAAATGAGGACATTCAAAGACTTGGAAGAGATATTTTGGAGACCCAAAGGTGGCTTCAAGATTGTGGCTGCATTTGCTAGGGTTCCTGGTTTTTTGTTTTTGTTTTTTGTATTTTGAGTTAATGTTTTCCTTTCTCTTTTTCTCCCTACAGTGTTAGTCTTGAGTTTGTGCTTCTTGCTGACGGGAGGCCAAACTGTGACAACAACCACTATCTCAGTGTACCCACCTAATCCGATTGAAGGAGGAAATGTCAGCCTCATCCCCAAAGTTGTTCCTGCAAAAACTAATAGCTGCCGTTGGTTCCGAGGGGCAGAGGCTACAGCAAACACCATCTTTATCTACTACTTCTATCCATCTCCTACACCAACACCAGGAACTAACTACACTGGGCGAGAGACTATGGACTCCACATGCTCCCTTCACATCACAAATTTAGCAGGAAACTACTCTGGAACCTATATGTTCTCATTGGAGATTATTGGCGGAATTATCGAAGGGAAAGTCGAACTCCTCGTCTCAGGTACATTTCAGGTGTTCTTCATGTGCCCTGCCTTTCTTTCTGCACTAAGACTGCTTCTAAACTGTTTTACAATCCAGATTATCAAAGCAGATGATCCACATTATCTGCTTTGAACTGGATTATATGAGTCTACACTGCCATATAATCCAGTTCAACGAAGATAATCTGGACTTTGTATGGCAGTGTAGAAGGGACCTAAGAGCAGCCTTTTCCAGTGAATGAGGAGGTGGAGAGCTCAGAGAGTTTCACTTTTCGCATTTTGCTGTGGTTGTCCTTTGGCTATTAGATGTGGCTATAAAATAGTCCTTTTTAGGTCTATTTAGTTGCCAATGCTGACACTCTGTCCACAGTAGTCCTTTTCTCAGGAGGGACAGAGAAAGATGGACAGATTAGGTTAATCTGCAATGAAAGCTAAGGTCTTTTGAGACTCTTAAGGTGTGGCTCAATCCTGAAATGGTGCCGGAGTTCTGGGGCATCAATATATTTGATGCGGACTGGCACAAATTGATCAGATTGGTGCAAAAAAGAAAGCACTTTTTAGTACCATAAACACAAACTAGCATCTAATTTATTATTTATTTATTTATTTACAGCATTTATATTCCACCCTTCTTTCTCACCCCGAAGGGGACTCAGGGCAGATCACATTACACATATAGGCAAACATGCAATGCCTTTTAACATAGAACAAAGACAAGACAAACATAGGCTCCGAGCGGGCCTCGAACTCATGACCTCCTGGTCAGAGTGATTCATTGCAGCTGGTTGCAGCTGGCTTGCCCTCCAGCCTGCGCCACAGCCAGGCCCCTAATTGAAGGTCAGGCTGTGGCTTGAATTCTGGCTCTTTGTTTTTGTCCGGATTCACCATCAAACCAGATTAGTTTGCTGGGTGTTTCAATCAGAGCCCATGGCCCGATGTTGGCTTACAAAGCCCAGCTTGTTGAAGTCATGCTTACCATTTTGCTTGAGCCACGCTATATTTCCCAGCTGCCCTTTTCCACAAGGAGCTGAGAGCTGAGGTGCAAATGTAATCCAAATGAGGCACCTCATTTTGGCACGTAATGAGTGGTCTCTGCTCCATCTGTGGAAGTTAATGTAAAACAAGAACAGGTTTAGGAAATACCCATTGATGGGCATCTTGCGGCTCTAGTCATGGGCAGCAAAGAGGCCAAGCTGCATGGTATTATTTTGAAACCAGAATCCCCAAATTATCTGGATCCAAGATACAAAATATAAAGTTTCAGATGTGAATAAGACTTGGCCTAAAGCCTGAGTCCGATATCCCAAGTCAGTAATCAGGAATCAGAGTCCTGAGTTGCATGGCATGCAACTCTTCCTGCAAACTGAGCCGTTAAAGGGTTGCCCATGACTATTGCTCACATGGCCCAAGTGCAAGATGGAGACAGGATGCCTTGCTACTAAAGTTGTGTAGCTTGTGCTGCGAGGATTTCTGAAGTTGGCTAAAAGTGTTGTTGTGTGGCGCATGGGGACAAGGCCCGATAGTGATTCATTGGCTGTGGGCAATGTTGATGCCGGTGATAGGAGATCTGGCTCTCTCGCCCAAGCGCCTTGGCATTTACAAACCTTGCATTTAAAAGTGAATGGGTTCAAGATATAATTTGCCTGGATCGCATTCCACGTTAATCTGGCGAACAAAGGATGCCTTTGGGAGGTTCTCCTTTGACACCAAAATGTAGATTTTGCCCTGACTAGGTTTGTGTTTGAACTACAAGAAGATTGCAATGAATGATTTTTGATTTTGCATTTTTGTACTGTTGCTTGCATGGTTTCATTTGCAGAGATATAATTTGTGTGCCGCATTTGTTTACTGTTTTGTATTCTTCTGTGCTATTCCGGTTGTTTCTGGATCTGTTCTCTCTATTCAGCAGAGACTGTTAATGTGTAATTGATATGGTCTGCATCTCAAGTTTTAAAAATCTGTGTCAGACCATGACTCTGGAGATCAATGTTCGAATTCCTGCTAAATGATCATGAACACGTCACCCAAAATGCAGATACAGCAGAGTCTCACTTATCCAAGATAAACGGGCCGGCAGAAGCTTGGATAAGCCAGGCTGTGGCGCAGCTGGCTAGTAACCAGCTGCAATAAATCACTACTGACCGAGAGGTCATGAGTTCGAAGCCCGGGTCGGGTTAAGCCCCCGACTATTAAATAGCCCAGCTTGCTGTTGACCTATGCAGCCCCGAAAGACAGTTACATCTGTCAAGTAGGGAAATTTAGGTACGCTTTATGCGGGAGGCTAATTTAACTAATTTACAACATCATAAAACTGCCAGCAAAACACGAGGAAAGGAATGAGGAAGTACAGCCACTAGTGGACGGTGCAGCAACAGCTCCCCCTGTGGCCGGAATCGTGAAGCTGGAAAAAAAATGTTAAATGCCTCTGTGTCTGTCTATATATGTTGTTTGTCTGTTGGCATTGAATGTTTGCCATATATGTGTTCATTGTAATCCGCCCTGAGTCCCCTTTGGGGTGAGAAAGAAGGGCGGAATATAAATACTGTAAATAAATAAATAAATAATAAAATACCTTGGATAATAAGGAGGGATTAAGGAAAAGCCTATTAAACATCAAATTAGGTTATGATTTTACAAATTAAGCACGAAAACATCATGTTAGACAACAAATTTGACAGAAAAAGCAGTTCAATACGCAGTATGTTATGTTGTAATTACTGTATTTACGAATTTAGCAGCAAAATATCACGATATATTGAAAACATTGACTACAAAAATGGCTTGGATAAGCGAGACTCTACTGTAATGGATTTGTGGTATCAGCTTCCAAGTAGTTTCTACATGGATCAAATGTGTGAACTCAGTTTGATTTTTTTGTGGTTTGAATGTTTGACCTCTCATCACTGAATCATATTTGCCAAGATGAGCTACAGGAATGTGAGCAATGATTGAAATTCCCTTTTGTGCAAAACTTTACTTATCTTGTGATTGTTATTAAGGGACGGTCAAATGTGTGCGAAAAACATATTCTTTTTGGAGACATCCTCAAAATTACTGCATTGTTTTGTGTGTCAATGGCTTCCAAATCAACAAGGTTTGAATCCACTATTGGGACTCTAGTATGGTCCAAGAACGTGAATCCAGTTCTTGAATCCAAGTTCTTGAATCCAAGTGAATCCAAGTTCTTGAATCCAAGTTCTTGAATCCAAGTGAATCCAAGTTCTTGAATCCAAGTGAATCCAAGTTCTTGAATCCAAGTGAATCCAAGTTCTTGAATCCAAGTGAATCCAAGTTCTTGAATCCAAGTGAATCCAAGTTCTTGAATCCAAGTGAATCCAAGTTCTTGAATCCAAGTTCTTGAATCCAAGTGAATCCAAGTTCTTGAATCCAAGTGAATCCAAGTTCTTGAATCCAAGTGAATCCAAGTTCTTGAATCCAAGTGAATCCAAGTTCTTGAATCCAAGTGAATCCAAGTTCTTGAATCCAAGTGAATCCAAGTTCTTGAATCCAAGTTCTTGAATCCAAGTGAATCCAAGTTCGTGAATCCAAGTCCTTGAATCCAAGTGAACCCAAGTCTTTGAATCCAAGTGAACCCAAGTCCTTGAATCCAAGTGAACCCAAGTCCTTGAATCCAAGTGAACCCAAGTCCTTGAATCCAAGTGAACCCAAGTCCTTGAATCCAAGTGAACCCAAGTCCTTGAATCCAAGTGAACCCAAGTCCTTGAATCCAAGTGAACCCAAGTCCTTGAATCCAAGTGAATCCAAGTCCTTGAATCCAAGTGAATCCAAGTCCTTGAATCCAAGTGAATCCAAGTCCTTGAATCCAAGTGAATCCAAGTCCTTGAATCCAAGTGAATCCAAGTTCGTGAATCCAAGTTCTTGAATCCAAGTGAATCCAAGTTCTTGCATCCAAGTGAATCCAAGTTCTTGCATCCAAGTGAATCCAAGTTCTTGCATCCAAGTCCTTGAATCCAAGTGAATCCAAGTCCTTGAATCCAAGTGAATCCAAGTCCTTGAATCCAAGTGAATCCAAGTCCTTGAATCCAAGTGAATCCAAGTCCTTGAATCCAAGTGAATCCAAGTTCTTGAATCCAAGTGAATCCAAGAACCCTTTTAACAAACATGCGAAATTTCAGAACGGATTCACTGCTTCCCTGAAACGGCAGCTGCCTCCGAATCATAGGCAGCATTTCTAATTTACTTGCTGGCTTTCCACGCCGTGGTTGTCTCCCTTGTTGTGGTCATTCAGCTCCAGATTTCCTGCATTTCCTTGCTGACTAGCAACAGGCCTTTCCTGCAAAATAATTCCTTTCTGATTTGGTTATATATCTTAAGGCTCCATCTAAGAAAGCGGTTTCGCTGTGCAGATGATGACATAGGAAATCCTGGAACCAAATGGTGATGACACAAATTGATATGGCATAAAAAGAGCTTTCTTTTGTGCACTTTCATGGAAGTTTGCTGTCTGGTTGCTGCAGATTAAATTTGCATTGAACACTCAGTGCGGATGAAACAGAAGCAATGACCTGTTTCCGAGTAATTGGCAGCCTGTCGAATTAGCTCATTGGCCTAATATGCAATGGTTGTTTCCCTTCCTGTGGACATTTAGCTCTGGATTTCCTGCAAGAGGAGAGCTGGGCTGGCAAAATTGACAGTGCTGTGAGTTTTCCAGGCTGTATGGCCATGTTCCAGAAGCATTCTCTCCTGACATTTTGCCTGCATCTATGGCAGGCGTCCTCAGAAATTGTAAGGTCTGTTGGAAGCTATGCAAGTGGGTTTATATATCTGTGGAATAATGTTCAAGGTGGGAGAAAGAACTCTTGTCTGCTTGAGACAAATGTGAATGTTGTAATTGACCAGCTTGATTAGCATTGAATAGCCTGGCAGCTTCAAAGCCTGGCTGTTTCCTGCCTGGAGAAATCCTTTGTTGGGAAATGTTAACTGCCCTGATTGTTTCTTGTCCGAAAAAATTGATTTGATTATATATATTGCATTTTAAGAAGAAGTGTTTGGAGCAAATATACAACTTCCCTGAAATGGAAGCCATGAGCTGTCTCTAAGTAACTGGCAGTATTTCTAATTTACTCATTTGCTTAACGTGCAACGGTTGTTTCTTAGCTCTGGATTTCTCGCATGAGTTTGTCTATAGAGTCAGTGAGATCCTTACTGCAAAAACTGCCAACTCTGTGCCAAATTGTCCTTTTCTAATTTGGTTATATTTCTTGCATTTAGTTCTGGATTTCTAGCATGAGTTTGGCTAGAGAGTCGATGAAATCCTTACTGCAAAAACTCTGTGCAAAATTGTCAGTTTCTAATTTTGTTATGCATCTTGCATTTAAAACTAATGTCGGTTACTTAGTTCTGGATTTCTAGCATGAGTTTGGCTAGAGAGTCGATGAAATCCTTACTGCAAAAACTCTGTGCAAAATTGTCAGTTTCTAATTTTGTTATGCATCTTGCATTTAAAACTAATGTCGGTTACTTAGTTCTGGATTTCTAGCATGAGTTTGGCTAGAGAGTCGATGAAATCCTTACTGCAAAAACTCTGTGCAAAATTGTCAGTTTCTAATTTTGTTATGCATCTTGCATTTAAAACTAATGTCGGTTACTTAGTTCTGGATTTCTAGCATGAGTTTGGCTAGAGAGTCGATGAAATCCTTACTGCAAAAACTCTGTGCAAAATTGTCAGTTTCTAATTTTGTTATGCATCTTGCATTTAAAACTAATGTCGGTTACTTAGTTCTGGATTTCTCGCATGAGTTTGTCTAGAGAGTCGATGAAATCCTTACTGCAAAAACTCTGTGCAAAATTGTCCGTTTCTAATTTGGTTATGCATCTTGCATTTAAAACTAATGTCGGTTACTTAGTTCTGGATTTCTAGCATGAGTTTGGCTAAAGACTTGGCAACTGTTATCATTATTATGATGTTTATTTATGCTCCATTTCTTCCCTCCCCAAGGAGACCAAGCAAGACCTTTACTGCAAAATCCGCCGACTCTTTGTGCAAAATTGTGCATTTCTAACTGGGTTGTATATCTTGCATTTAAAACAAATGTGTGTGTTACTGAGTTCTGGATTTCTAGCATGGGTTTAACTAGAGAGTCAGTGAAATCCTTACTGCAAAAAACTGCAAAATTGTCCGTTTCTAATTTGGTTATGTATTTTGCATTTAAAACTAATGTTGGTTACTAAGTTCTGGATTCCTAGCATGAGTTTGGCTAGAGAGTAAGTGAAATCCTTACTGCAAAAAAACTGCAAAATTGTCCGTTTCTAATTTGGTTATGTATCTTGCATTTAAAACTAATGTTGGTTACTAAGTTCTGGATTCCTAGCATGAGTTTGGCTAGAGAGTAAGTGAAATCCTTACTGCAAAAAAACTGCAAAATTGTCCGTTTCTAATTTGGTTATGTATCTTGCATTTAAAACTAATGTTGGTTACTAAGTTCTGGATTCCTAGCATGAGTTTGGCTAGAGAGTAAGTGAAATCCTTACTGCAAAAAAACTGCAAAATTGTCCGTTTCTAATTTGGTTATGCATTTTGCATTTAAAACTAATGTCGGTTACTCAGTTCTGGATTTCTAGCATGAGTTTGGCTAAAGACTTGGCAATTGTTATCATTATTATGATGTTTATTTATGCTCCATTTCTTCCCTCCCCAAGGAGACCAAGCAAGACCTTTACTGCAAAATTGTGTATTTCTAACTGGGTTGTATATCTTGCATTTAAAACAAGTGTGTGTTTGGCATGAGTTTAGCTAGAGAGTCTGCAAAATTGTCCGTTTCTAATTTGGTTATGTATCTTGCATTTAAAACTAATGTTGGTTACTTAGTTCTGGATTTCTAGCATGAGTTTGGCTAAAGACTTTGCAATTGTTATCATTATTATGATGTTTATTTATGCTCCATTTCGTCTCTCCCCAAGGAGACCAAGCAAGACCTTTACTGCAAAATCCGCCGACTCAATGTGCTAAATTGTGCATTTCTAACTTGGTTGTGTAGCTTGCATTTAAACAAGTGTGTGTGTTACTGAGCTCTGGATTTCTAGCATAAGTTTGTCTGGAAAGTCACTGCAAAAAGTGCTGAAGCTCCATGTGAAATTGTCCGTTGTTCCTGGCTTGGTTCTGCATCTTGCCTTCCCCAAATAAGTCTCCGCTTTGGCAAAAGGAACCGCCGCTGCCGGTTCTTTCTTGCAACTTTGGCGCCGAGTGTAATGTTGTCTCCTCTTCCTTCCGTAGAGATCCTTTCCAAGCCCACCATCCCGCGGCCCCCGGTCCCTTTCCCCATAGAGAACCTAGATTCTCTCCACCTCACTTGCAACACCAGTTCCATCCTGGCCGACGTGGCCTGGCTCTTGAACAGGCGGCCGTTGGGGAACAGCTCCCGTATCCAGCTGTCGGACAATAACCGCACACTGGACATCTCGCCAGTTCTTCGCAGTGACGCTGGGGACTATCAGTGCCGGGTGTTCAATCCGGCCTTCAGCGAAACCAGTGATGCCTTTTACATCCCGGTCATCTGTGAGTATCCGGCTGCCGTCCGTTCTGTCCGTTCGGTCTGTCCGGCCTGGACTCTTTGCTCTCCTGTCTCGTTCTGTCCCGTCCGCACCGCTTCCAGGTGCTTGGGTTTCTTTCTGGGATATATTCCTCATCCAGACCTTTGTCCAGTCTTGTGGCCATCTCTTTCAGTCCCAACGCTTGGGGTCTGGGATTAAAAGGCTCATCCTAATAGTTACGTTTCGTTTTCCCATTTTGTCGTCCTGATTTATCCAGCCCATCGGCACCTCTTTCCAGGTGCTTCGGTTTCTTATGAATGTATTTTCTGTCCAGTCTTTTGGGCATCTCTCTTTCCACTCCTTTTCGTGACCAATATTGGCCCCAAAGCTGGGGTTTTGCCTTAAAAGATCAATCTTTGAAATTTTATCATTGTCTTGTTTTATTCTGTCCCATTTGCACCTCTTTCCGAAGTGTATTTTCCATCCAATCTCTTGGCAATCCTTTGGCGATCTTGAACTGGGATGTTGTCTTAAAAGGTCCGTCCTTGTAATTTTAATCTTTTACCTTCCCATTCTTAACTGTCCTGTTTTATCTTCTCCCGTCTCCACCTCTTTCCGGGTCCTTCGGTTTCTTATGAATGTATTTTCCGTTCAGTTTTTTGGGCGTCTCTCTTTCTACTCCTTTTGGTGACCAATATCAGCCCCAAAGGTGTGGTTTTGCCTTAAAAGATTAATTGTTGACATTTTAAAGGAAGGAACACTTTACTGTCTTGTTTTATTCTGTCCCATTTGCAACTCTTTCCGAAGTGTATTTTCCATCCAATCTCTTGGCAAACCTTTGGCGATCTCGAACTGAATCAGCTCCAAAGCTGGGATGTTGTCTTAAAAGGTCCATCCTTGTAATTTTAATCTTTTACTTTCTCATTCTTAACTGTCCTGTTTTATCTTCTCCCATCTGCACCTCTTTCCAGGTGCTTTGGTTTCTTATAAATGTATTTTCCATCCAATCATTGGACTATCTCTGCGTCCATTCTTTTGCAGATCTTCAGCTATGATACAGGCCCAAAATTGGGCTATTGTCTTAAAAGGTTATCCAGGAAAGTCGTTCTAAAGATAATTCTTTGCTTTTCCATTTTGCAAAAGAAACCAGAAAGGGTTTGGTTGGCACTTTTAGGGGGGAAAGCCTAAACCAATGATGGGCAACCTTTTGCGCTTGGTGTGTCAAAATTCACCTAAAAAACCTAGCATTACTTGGGTGGTGTTTCACTTTGAGAGAGAAAAAACATAATTTCGCAATATATATAGTTTAAATAACAAAAATATATAATTGTAATATATAACTGTATTTAATAAATCAAAAACTATTTACTACCATTATTTCCATGTACAACAATCTATGGTACCTCTTGCAGTTTCCACGCTGATTTCTCTCTATTGTAGTTTCAATGTAGTCATGAATAACAACTAATATAAAAATAATATAATAGTAATAATACGATAATATACTACAATAATAATAGAATAATAATAATAGATAGATAGATAGATATGTAATGTGCATAATTCCCATGGAGTAAACAACAAAACCACTAGACCAAATCACACCAAATTTGGCCACAAAATACATAGTCATCCAATCAATCTCCATGTGGCAACATGTCAGTAAAAATGGCTAGGCGTGTCAGTGCTGACACGCGTGTCTTAGGTTGGCCATCACTAGCCTAAACACTACAGGTCCATGGTACAACATGCACACTTATCTTCATCTTGTAGCTCAGTGGGTTCCAACCAGTGGTCGGTCCATGGACCAGAGGTGGTCCGCAAGAAACAGAAAAGTGGTCCATGGGGGTCTTTCACAGAAAACCTGAGTTGGCTGCTGGGGAAGGGTCTTTCTTCCTTGACTCAAAAGTAGGGAAGGAAGGCAGGATATTACCTCCCTAAGGAAAAGGAAAAGGTTTTCCCAGATATTAAGTCCAGTCGTGTCCAACTCTGAGGGTTGGTGCTCATCTCCATTTCTAAGCCAAAGAGCCGGCGTTGTCCGTAGACACCTCCAAGGTCATGTGGCCATTGGCATGACTGCATGGAGCACTGTTACCTTCCTGCCGGAGCGGTACCTATTGATCTACTCACATTGGCATGCTTTCGAACTGCTAGGTTGGCAGAAGCTGGGGCTAACAGCGGGAGCTCACCCCGCTCCCCAGATTCAAACCAGCAACCTTTCAATCAGCAAATTCAGCAGCTCAGTGGTTTAACAAATTCAGCAGCTCAGTGTGCCACCGAGGCCTCCTAAATATTATGATGATTCCTAAACACTGGTTATTTGAAAACCAAATGTATTTCTTTGTGTGCAGATGGTGGGGATCTTGATGGTCCACAATGTATCTGATTTTTGCCTCAGTGGTCCACGGTCTCTTGAAGGTTGGAGACCACTTTTTTAGCTTCAACAGCAAGGCAGCAGTTTGAGCCTCCTTAATTGCCACATCAGGTCGCATTTCCATAACTATGCGAGTACCGTATATACTCGAAGATAAGCCGAGTTTTTCAGCCCTTATAATCGGGTCAAGGTCAAGGCCAGCAAGGATCCTGCAGGCTATTGCTTGCAATATGTGATCTATTTCTCTCTTCTCCTCCCTTATCAGTGTGTTTTCTTTTGCAAAGCCTCCCTCGCTCTTAATCAAGGGAATGTTTTGCAAAGAGAGAGAAAGACACCCTTGCAAGTCAGGAAGAAGAAAAATATATATTCATTAATCTTATGAAAGCATTTTCCCCTGAAATATTTGTTAAACTCTCTTACAGATATATCGGCATTAACCCCTTGCAAGCTTTGTACCTTTATATGTGTATCTATCGATATACATTAATTTTATATATGAATTTGTCCTCATATGTTTGCAGGTCTTTGCAAATCCTTTATACATATAGATCTATGTACCTGTGTATCTGTAGCCATACATATACATTATTTTTATATATGAATTTACCCTCATATGTTTGCAAGTCTCTTCAAATATCTATATAAAGAGAGATGTCTGGATAGATATGAATATATTCTTACCTACCTATATATAGGGCTTGCAAATATTACAGGGGAAAATGAACACACAAATATATATAGACATGTCTAGATAGATATGAATATATATATATGGCTTGCAAATATTGTAGGGGAAATGCACACATACACACACACAGAGGGGATTTGCAAACGTTTCAGGGGGAAATGCATATGTGAAATTAGTATCTATAATTATAGATCTATATCTAGCTCTGCATTATTTATATAAGCATTGAATGTTTGCCTGTTACTATGTTGGAAGCTTTCAGGTTGCAATGATAACATAAGGGAGCGATCCCTTTTTTTTTCCTGCTTCCAGCAGTTGTAGCATCCTCGAGGCAATTGCAAAGTTATCTTTCAAGTTGCAATAGTCACACAAAGTTAATGCTTCCAACAGTTGCAACATTCAAGTGTTTTAATTCATTACAAAGTTCTAAGTGAAGTTATCATTCAGGTGGAAATAGTAACCCATAGAATGTTATGTCTTTGTTAAGGCTAAAAAGTTACCAGTGAAGTTATCTTTCAAGTAGCAATAACTGCATAATGTATCTTATGCCTTTGGTAATGGTTTTCCAGCAATTGTAGCATATACTCAGGTCAACCAACAGTTACTGTATATACTCGAGTATAAGCCGAGTTTTCAGCCCTTTTTTTTTTAAGACTGAAAAAGCCCCCCTCGGCTTATACTCGGGTGAGGGTCCTGGTTGGCTTATATTTGGGTCAGCTTATACTCGAGAATATATGGTACATTTATTATTTTTCTCTATTATTATTGGTATTATTACATTTATTTTTTTTCTATTATTGGTATTATTACATTTATTATTTTTCTCTATTACTGTTGCTACTATTACATTTATTTTACTCTATTTTTATTATTATTATTAATACATTTATTCACTCTATTATTATTATTAATACATTTATTCACTCTATTATTATTATTACTGCATTTATTATTTTACTCTATTATTGCATTGATTATTTTACTGCATTTATTATTTTTATTATTCCATTTATTATTTCACTCTATTATTATTAAAAGGATATATAACCACATTTACATGGAAGAAGATGAAAATAATGATTTAATCAGAGTCGGAGAGTCTTATCTTAAATTTGAGCTTGATGTAAATATTCAAAAACATTTAAACTACTGATGCCTCAATTAATGTAATTTTATTGGTATCTCGGCTTATACTGGAGTCAATGTTTTCCCAGCTATTTTGTGGTAAAATTAGGTGCCTCGGCTTATATTCGGGTCGGCTTATACTCGAGTATATACGGTACATTTATTTTATTCTATTTTTATTTTTATCATTAATACATTTATTATTTCACTCTGATCTTATTATTATTATTATTATTATTATTGCATTTATTATTTTACTCTATTTATTATTACATGTATTATTTCCTGTATTTATTATTATTATTACATGTATTATTTTACTCTATTATTATTAAAAGGATACATAAGCACATTTACGTCGAAGAAGACGAGAAGAATGATTTGATCAGAGTTGGAGAGTCTTATCTTAAATTTGAGCTTGATGTAAATATTCAAAAAAATGTAACCTACCAATGCCTCAATTAATGTAATTTTATTGGTATCTATTTTTATTTCTGAAATTTCCCACCATCGGCTTATACTGGAGTCAATGTTTTCCCAGTTTTTGGGGGTTTTTTGGTAAAATTAGGTGCCTCAGCTTATATTCGAGTCGGCTTATACTCGAGCATATACAGTAATTTTATTGGTATCTCGGCTTTTACTGGAGTCAATGCTTTCCCAGTTTTTTTGTGGTAAAATTAGTTGCCTTGGCTCATATTCGGGTCGGCTTATACTCGAGTATATACGGTATTTTTCAATTTGCAGTAGCAACAACAGAATATAGTTAACGTTTCCTACAATTGTAGCAAGGATTCAAGTTAACAAAAAGTTAGAAGAGTTTATTTTTCAGGTTGCAAATGATAACACAATGCAGCTTAATGGAGGGAGAGGAATTAAGCAACTTCCTATTTGTGCTTAGTTGAGAAGAAGCTGGTAATAATAATAATAATAATAATAATAATAATAATAATAATAATAATAATAATAATAATAATAATAATTTATTTTTATACCATGCCCCATCTCCCGAAGGGACTCAGGGCGGCTTACATGGGGCCAAGCCCAGGCCAAACAGGCAATACAAAACACAACAATAAAACAGATCATAAAACTAATAAGGTCACATAAAATAGACATACTTTGATAAAATCCTGGGTTGGCTCCTATAAGGAACTAGTAGGGTGTGTCTACACTGTGGAACGAATGCAGTTTAACTCGTGCTGAAACCGCATTATTTATCTTGTAAATCGCCTAGAGCAGGGGTCCTCAAACGTTTTAAGCCGAGGGCCGGTCCACAATCCTTCAGACTGTTGAGGGGCCGGATTATCATTTGAAAAAAATACAAACAAATTCCGATGCATACTGCATTTGTCTTATTTGTAGTGCAAAAACAACAACAACAACAATGAAAGAACAATACAATATTTAAAAATAAAAACAATTTTAACCAACATATATTTATCAGGATTTCAATGGGAAGTGTGGTCCTGCTTCTGGCCAATGAGATAGTCAAGTTAATTAGGGTTGTTGTTGTTGTTGTTGTTGTTGTTGTGTGCCTTCAAGTCATTTCAGATTTTGGGTGAGCCTAAGTCTAAAATTTATTTATTATTTATTTACTGCATTTATTTACTACATTTGTATCACACCCTTCTCACCCCAAAGGGGACTCAGAGCGGCTTACAAATTATATGTACATACAATATATTATATTATTAGCCTAGCACAATATTAGCATTATATATTACTATATTGAACTATACCACTATACTGTAATATTATTAGTAACATTATATGTAATATAGAATATATAATTAATATTATTATATGGTATTATTATTAGTGTTATATTGTATTACATTATAATATTATTATCAATATTATATGTACATACAATATATTATATTATTAGCCTAGCACAATATTAGCATTATATATTACTATATTGAACTATACCACTATACTGTAATATTATTAGTAACATTATATGTAATATAGAATATATAATTAATATTATTATATGGTATTATTATTAGTGTTATATTGTATTACATTATAATATTATTATCAATATTATATGTACATACAATATATTATATTATTAGCATAGCACAATATTAGCATTATATATTACTATATTGAACTATACCACTATACTGTAATATTATTAGTAACATTATATGTAATATAGAATATATAATTAATATTATTATATGGTATTATTATTAGTGTTATATTGTATTACATTATAATATTATTATCAATATTATATGTACATACAATATATTATATTATTAGCATAGCACAATATTAGCATTATATATTACTATATTGAACTATACCACTATACTGTAATATTATTAGTAACATTATATGTAATATAGAATATATAATTAATATTATTATATGGTATTATTATTAGTGTTATATTGTATTACATTATAATATTATTATCAATATTATATGTACATACAATATATTATATTATTAGCATAGCACAATATTAGCCTAGAGCATCTTGGATGGAGGGCGATTAATAAGTAATTAGATGATGATGATGATGATGATGATTATTATTATTATTATTATTATTATTATTATTATTATTTCAACCATGTAGGTGCACCCGAAACCTCTTGTCAAACGACAGCTCCCAGGACTCCATAGCGTTGAGCTAAAGTGGTGCCAAACAGCATCAATTCTGCAGTGTAGATGCGCCCGTAATGCAATGTGAATGGGCTCCAGGTCTGGCCAAAGCTTCTTCTCAATGGCGTGATGTGATATGTTTGTAGAAGGAAAGGTGCCAAAGGCCGGGTGCATTCGAGTGGCAGGATTTTTCTCTCTTTCAACCCGAGCGAGTTCGGTTATTTTCTCTTCCGCTTTTGTTTCTCATTAACTCGGAGGCCGTTGGGGCCGAAGGGCAACCGTTTGAACCAAAGCGAAGAGAGACAGTCCGTGTGAAGGCCAAGGGAAAGGCATGGATTTGAGGCCAAAGCATTCCCAAGACAGATAATAAGGAAAAAGAGGAGGAAACACGAATGACAGTATTTCTTATTTCTTTGCCTCCCACTGCAGGATTATACTACTGCCATTGCATTCCATGCATCTACACTGCAGTATTAATTCAGTTTGCCATGGCTCAGTGCTGTGGCATCCTGGGAGTTGTAGTTTCCCAAGGTCCATAAGCCACCTTTGGGGGGATTGACGCTGTATTTATTTATTTATTATTTATTTACAGCATTTATATTCCGCCCTTCTTTCTCACCCCCGAAGGGGACTCACATTGCACATATAAGGCAAACATTCAGTGCCTTTTAACATAGAACAAAGACAAGACAAACATCGGCTCCGAGCGGGCCTCGAACTCATGACCTCCTGGTCAGAGTGATTCATTGCAGTTAATTGCAGCTGGCTTGCTCTCTTGCCTGTGCCACAGCCCAGGCCTAGAATGAAAGCCGTTTGACACAGCTTTCATTGCTATGGAAATCCTGGGAGTTGTAGTTCCACAAGGTCTTCAGCCTTCTCTGTCGAAGGATGTTGAATTTGACCTCACTTTAACCACCATGACTCAACGCTGTCCAGTTCTGGGAGTTGTAGTTTTTCAAGGTCCATAGCCTTCTTTGGGTGTACTGATGCTGTAGAATGAATGCGGGTTGACACCATTTTCACTGCCCTGCCTCGATGCTATAGAAGTCCTGGGAAATGTAGTTTCCCAAGGTCTTCGGTCTTCTCTATTCAAGGGTGTTCTACACTGTTAAATTAATCCAGTTTGATACCACTTTAACCTCCATGACTCAATGCTGTCCAGTCTTGGGGGTTGTAGTTCCCCAAGGTCCATAGCCTCCTTTGGGTGCCTTTACACTGTAGAAAGAACTACCATATATACCCGAGTATAAGACGACCCAAATATAAGCCGAGGCACCTAATTTTACCACCAAAAAAACTGGGAAAACATTGACTCCAGTATAAGCCGAGATACCAATAAAATGATCGTATATATTCGAGTATAAGCCGACCCGAATATAAGCCAAGGCACCTAATTTTACCGCAAAAAAAACTGGGAAAACATTGACTCCAGTATAAGCCGAGGGTTGGAAATTTCAGAAATAAAAACAGATACCGATAAAATGACATTAATTGAGGCATCAGTAGGTTAAATGTTTTTGAATATTTACATCAAGCTCTAATTTAAGATAAGACTGCCCAACTCTGATCAAATCATTATTCTCATCTTCTTCAATGTATGTATCCTTTTAATAATAATAATAGAGTAAAATAATACTTGTAATAATAATAATAATAAATGCAGGAAAATAAGACATGTAGTAATAAATAGAGTAAAATAATAAATATAATAATAATAATATCAGAGTGAAATAATAAATGTAATAATAATAAAAATAGAGTAAAATAAATGTAATAGTAGCAACAATACAGTAGAGTCTCACTTATCCAAGCTAAACGGGCCGGCAAAAGCTTGGATAAGCAAATATCTTGGATAATAAGGAGGGATTAAGGAAAAGTCTATTAAACATCAAATTAGGTTATGATTTTACAAATTAAGCACCAAAACCTCATGTTAGACAACAAATTTGTCAGAAAAAGTAGTTCAATATGCAGTAATGCTATGTAGTAATTACTGTATTTATGAATTTAACACCAAAATATCACGATATATTGAAAACATTGACTACAAAAATGGCTTGGATAATCCAGAGGCTTGGATAAGTGAGGCTTGGATAAGTCTACTGTAGTAGCAACAATAATTGAGAAAAATAATAAATGTAATAATACCAATAATAATAGAGAAAAATAATAACTGTACCATATATTCTCAAGTATAAGCTGACCCAAATATAAGTCAACCAGAACCCTCACCCAAATACAGTAGAGTCTCACTTATCCAAGCTAAACGGGCTGGCAGAAAGTTGGATAAGTGAATATGTTGGATAATAAGGAGAGATTAAGGAAAAGCCTATTAAACATTAAATTAGGTTATGATTTTACAAATTAAGCACCAAAACATCATGTTATACAACAAATTTGTCAGAAAAAGTAGTTCAATACGCAGTAATGCTATGTAGTCATTACTGTATTTATGAATTTAACACCAAAATATCATGATATGTTGAAAACATTGACTACAAAAATGCGTTGGATAATCCAGAAGCTTGGATAAGCGAGGCTTGGATTAGTGAGACTCTACTGTAATTGAGAAAAATAATAAATGTAATAATACCAATAATAATAGAGAAAAATAATAAATGTACCATATATTCTCGAGTATAAGCTGACCCAAATATAAGCCAACCAGAACCCTCACCCGAGTATAAGCGGAGGGGGGCTTTTTCAGTCTTTAAAAAAGGGCTGAAAAACTCTGCTTATACTCGAGTATATACAGTAAGTCTGGCACCACTTTCACTGCCCTGGCTCAATGCTATGGAAACCTGGGAATTGTAGTTTCCCAAGGTCTTCAGCCTCCTCTGCCAAAGGGTGTGTCTACACTGTAGAATTAGTCCAGTTTGACAGCTTTGGCCACCATAGCTCAATGCGGTGGAATCTCTGGAGTTAATAATAATATAATAATTATTATTTATTTATTGTAGTTTGTAGTTGTAGTTTGCGCCCTTTGGCAGTGAAGGCTGGAGGCCTCACGAAACTACAGCTCCCAGGATTCTATAGTATTGAACTGTGGCATTTAAAGTGGTGCCAAACTGCATTCAATGTACAGTGTAGCTGCCTCCCTGGAACACGGAAAAAGAGGGAAATACTATATTAAACCCGTAACCAGAACCGGAAGCGGTTTAAGAGACACACAGTCCCTTTTGTCTCAACGGCTCACAATAAGCAGGACATCAAAGGCCTCATTGTGACCGCATAACGGCCTTCCCGCTGTCTGATTTTTTGTCCGTATAATTACTTTAATTCTCCATCGACAAGAGCTGGAAAAACGAGTCCGTGATGCCCAAGCGGCCATGACGGCTCTCCATTATCCAAACGGCAAATTCAATTTGGCCGGGTGTGACGTTCGGAGTGAAATCACTCAGCCTTCTGGCATTTCTTTGCAGAACAACCTGGCCTCGCTCTTGCCAAGGAATAAAATGGAAATACACACACACACACACACATACACACACAGGGTTTGTTTTCGGTTTGGCTTTATTTAGAGTTGACCCATGCAAACTGGAACAAACTCTTATTTTTAAAAATACAGTAGAGTCTCACTTATCCAAGCTAAACGGGCCGGCAGAAGCTTGGATGAGCGAATATCTTGGATAATAAGGAGGGATTAAGGAAAAGCCTATTAGGTTATGATTTTACAAATTAAGCACCAAAACTTCATGTTATGCAACAAATTTGACAGAAAAAGTAGTTCAATACGCAGTAATGTGATGTAGTAATTACTGTATTTACGAATTTAGCACCAAAATATCACGATGTTTTGAAAACATTGACGACAAAAATGGCTTGGATTATCCAGAGGCTTGGATAAGCGAGGCTTGGATAAGTGAGACTCTACTGTAGTGCTAAGAAATGGATGGGTTGGCATGTATTTCTGCCTTGGCAAACATGGGAAGTAACTTTTGCCCTTCTTAGATAATAATAATATAATATAATATAATAATATAATATAATAATAGTGATATAGGCTCAGTTGCTAATATAGGGTTTATCAAGTAGAGTAGGATATACCGTATATACTCGAGTATAAGCCGACCTGAGTATAAGCCAAGGCACCTAATTTTACCACCAAAAAAACCTGGGAAAATATTGACTCCAGTATAAGCCGAGATAGCAATAAAATTACTGTATGTACTTGGGTATAAGTCGACCCGAATATAAGCCGAGGCACCTAATTTTACCACAAAAAACTGGGAAAACATTGACTCCAGTATAAGCCGAGATAGCAATAAAATAACCGTATGTACTTGACTATAAGTCGACCCGAATATAAGCCGAGGCACCTAATTTTACCACAAAAAACTGGGAAAACATTGACTCCAGTATAAGCCGAGATAGCAATAAAATTACCGTATGTACTTGACTATAAGTCGACCCGAATATAAGCCGAGGCACCTAATTTTACCACAAAAAACTGGGAAAACATTGACTCCAGTATAAGCCGAGATACCAATAAAATTACCGTATGTACTTGACTATAAGTCGACCCGAATATAAGCCGAGGCACCTAATTTTACCACAAAAAAACTAGGAAAACATTGACTCCAGTATAAGCCGAGATAGTAATAAAATTACCGTATGTACTTGACTATAAGTCGACCCGAATATAAGCCGAGGCACCTAATTTTACCACAAATAAACTAGGAAAATATTGACTCCAGTATAAGCCGAGATAGCAATAAAATAACTGTATGTAATTGAGTATAAGTCGACCCGAATATAAGCCGAGGCACCTAATTTTACCACAAAAAACTGAATTGTACAAAACTCCATAGAAATGCATGCAATTCCCCCAGCATTTCTTCTTTCCAGGGCACTTTGCTCTGTCTTTCTCTTTTTCCACGTGAGCAGCCTGGGGAGGTCTTCCTCTTAAAGGTGGGGCTCTGAATAATTTAAAGGAAGGGCTCAATCCAAAGGAGACGGGTCACTTCCTTTGCAAACCCCAATTGCATGATATCGGAGAGGCCAAAGAGCGGAGTGGCAAGGCACTGGAAAGACCAAACGGCAAAGAAGCAAGAAAGGCCAAATATCAGGAAGGTCATATATCAGAGAGGCAATGCATTGCAAAAGCCAAATATCAGAGATGTCAGAGAGGCCAAATATCCTATAAGCAAGATATTGGAGAGCCTAAGTATTGGAGCGAACTAATATCAGAGATATTGGAGTGGCTATATCCTGGATAGGCCAAATATCATATAAGTAAGATACTGGAAAGGCTAAATATCGGAGAGGCAATATATTGGAGAGACCAAATATTGGAGATGATGGAGAGACTATATACTGGATAGACCAAATATCAAATAAGCAAGATACTGGAAAGGCAAAATATCGGAGAGGCAATATATTGGAGATATTGGAAAAGCTATATACTGGATAGGCCAAATATCAGATAGGCAAGATATTGAAGAGGCCAAATATCATATAAGTAAGATACTGGAAAGGCCAAATATCGGAGAGGCAATATATTGGAGAGGCCAAATATCATATAAGTAAGATACTGGAAAGGCCAAATATCGGAGAGGCAATATATTGGAGAGGCCAAATATCGTATAAGTAAGATACTGGAAAGGCCAAATATCGGAGAGGCAATATATTGGAGAGGCCAAATATCATATAAGTAAGATACTGGAAAGGCAAAGTATCGGAGAGGCAATATATTGGAGAGGCCAAATATCATATAAGTAAGATACTGGAAAGGCCAAATATCGGAGAGGCAATATATTGGAGAGACCAAATATTGGAGATGATGGAGAGACTATATACTGGATAGACCAAATATCAAATAAGCAAGATACTGGAAAGGCAAAATATCGGAGAGGCAATATATTGGAGATATTGGAAAAGCTATATACTGGATAGGCCAAATATCAGATAGGCAAGATATTGAAGAGGCCAAATATCATATAAGTAAGATACTGGAAAGGCCAAATATCGGAGAGGCAATATATTGGAGAGGCCAAATATCATATAAGTAAGATACTGGAAAGGCCAAATATCGGAGAGGCAATATATTGGAGAGGCCAAATATCGTATAAGTAAGATACTGGAAAGGCCAAATATCGGAGAGGCAATATATTGGAGAGGCCAAATATCATATAAGTAAGATACTGGAAAGGCAAAGTATCGGAGAGGCAATATATTGGAGAGGCCAAATATCATATAAGTAAGATACTGGAAAGGCCAAATATCGGAGAGGCAATATATTGGAGAGACCAAATATCATATAAGTAAGATACTGGAAAGGCCAAATATCGGAGAGGCAATATATTGGAGAGGCCAAATATCATATAAGTAAGATACTGGAAAGGCAAAGTATCGGAGAGGCAATATATTGGAGATATTGGAAAAGCTATATACTGGATAGGCCAAATATCAGATAGGCAAGATATTGAAGAGGCCAAATATCGTATAAGTAAGATACTGGAAAGGCCAAATATCGGAGAGGCAATATATTGGAGAGGCCAAATATCGGAGAGACCAAATCTCAGAGATATTGGAGAGGCTATATACTGGGTAGGCCAAATATCAGAGAGACAAGATATTAAGAGGCAAAAATGTCGAATAGGCAAGACATTAGCGAGGCCAAATATCAGAGGCACCAAAGAGGCCAAATATATTGGAGTGGCCTCTCAAGATAACTGGGAGCCCAAAAATCAAATAAGCATGATATCGGAGAGACCAAATATCGGAGATATTGGAGAGGCCAAATATTAAAGAGGCCAGATATTGGATAGGAAAGATATTGGCGAGGCCAAATTATTGGCAAGTATTGGAGAGGCCAGATATTAGATGTATCAAAGAGGCCAAATATCAAATAAGCAGGAAATTGGAGAGGCCAAATATCAGAGGAGTAAAATATTGGAGAAGCAAGATATCAGATGGGTGAAACATGTTGGCGCAACTAAATATATTGAAAAGCAAAACGAACCTTTGCTCAGGTGGGTGCCACTCCAAAGCCATTTAAAAACCCGAAGCAGGGCTTGATTCTACCTGCGCTGCCCGGTTCCTTATTTATAGTTCCCCATAGAAGAGGACCACGTGATTCTATGATTCATCCGCCAACATGGCTCCTCCTTTATGGCTTTGGCTAAAGCTCGCCTTGGCAGCGCTGCCTGAAAATGGCTCCAACCAAGGGTTTCTGCTTGTCCTTCTATATTTACACAATCGAATTGCCTCCTCGCAGGTGGAGAAGCCTTAGCAGTAAATCTCCTCCTTGGCAAAGTCACGAGGCTGAATCGAACACCCAGAGCTGTTTCTGTGGCCTCCCTGTGAGTAGATCAATAGGTACCGCTCCTATTGGCGGGAAGATAACGGCGCTCCATGCAGTCATGCCAGTGGCCACATGACCTTGGAGGTGTCTACGGACAATGCTGGCTCTTCGGCTTAGAAATGGAGATGAGCACCAACCCCCAGAGTGTGAGTAGATCAATAGGTACTGCTCCGGCGGGAAGGTAACGGCACTCCATGCAGTCATGCCAGTGGCCACATGACCTTGGAGGTGTCTACGGACAATGCTGGCTCTTCGGCTTAGAAATGGAGATGAGCACCAACCCCCAGAGTCGGACACGACTAGACTTAATGGCAGGGGAAAACTTTTACCTTAAGTAGTATGTATTAATACTAGCTAATTTTACTAGGCCAGAAAACACTTTGTTCAATTGTATTAATGTTACCCAATACTTGCAGACCCTACCACCAGTCGAAACCGGTTGTCAATAACTCAATAAACCAATGGATGGATGGATAGAGAGATGGAAGTATAAAGAGATGGATAGATAAATAGAAGGATGGATGGATGCATGGATGGATAGATGGATGGATGGAGAGGGGAGAGAGAGAGAGAGAGAGAACGGATGGATGGACAGATGGATAGATAAAGAGATGAGTGGATAAATATAAGGATAGATAGGATGGATGGATGGACAGAGAGATGGATATATAGAAAGGACAGATAGCTGGATAGGTAGGTAGGTAGGTAGATGGCTAGATAGATGGCTAGATAACTAGATAGATGGCTAGGTGGGTGGGTGGATAGATGGGTAGGTAGGTAGATAGATAGATAGATAGATAGATAGATAGATAGATAGATAGATAGATAGATACTAGATAGGTAGATGGGTGGATGGATGGATGGATGGATGGATAAAGAGATGGTGGAAAGATAGGATAGATAGATGGATGGATGGATGGATGGATAGACAGATGGATAGATAAAGAGATGGATGGATAAAGAGATGAGTGGATAGATAGAAGGATAAATAGAAGGAAGGAAGGATGGATGGATGGATTGATAGATAAATGATGGATGGATGGATGGATAATAGAGAGATGAATCGATAAAAGGTTAGATGGATGGATGGATGAGTGTGGTGAATGGATGAATAAATGGATGGATGGATGGAAGGGAGGGAGGGAGGGAGGGAGGGGATGACAATGATAGATACATGATAGATAGATAGACAGACAGACAGACAGACAGACAGACAGGACAGATCGATATTATGCCAAAGAGTCTTCCAGCAAAGCAGATCAAATCTGAATTCTTTTCCAAGTTTATATTCTTTAATTTTCTTCACTTTGGGAACACCTCTAGTAACTATATCACAAATACATCTTCCAGACTTGTCCCATTAATTAGAAAACGCCTCTCAATGTACAAATAGGTCAAGGAGGAAGGGCTTCCATAGACAGACTTCCTATGACTTGGAGAAGACCAAGTGCCTTCTTGACGTCGCCTCTTCTTCTTGCAAAGTTCTCCTCGTCTGTCCCTTTCCCTGTCTTTCCGAACCCCTTCCGGTGAAGGGGCCTTTCCAAAGGGAGCTCCGCCTCCCCTTTTGCCGATGTGTGAGCTTTGTGGTGTTTGCCCTAGACGGACCCGGCCCTGTCGTAATCAGCCCAGATACCAGAGTTTACTACGAACACATGGACATCGATCTCTTCTGCAAGACCGATTGCTATCCACCAGCTAAATACACCTGGATCTTCAACGGCCGGGCTTACGGCAGTGGAGACAACGTCATCACCTATGACGTCGGTTTGGACGCGAGCGGGAATTACACCTGCCAAGCGGAAAACTACATGACGGGAGACACGGCCAGCTCCACGCTGGAAATCGAGGTGGTGGGTGAGTAGCCCCAGGCCGCTGTCCGTCGTCCGAAATGGCCACGGGCTCCAGCTGGACGTTTCTCCTGCCTCTTTCTCACACTTTGGATGCTCGCTCGGCAGCTTTGGTTTAGAGACCCACCATTCATTCTGTCCTTCACGGCTTTGGTTTAGATCCACATTTCCATCCACTTTGGTCCTTGATTGAGAAAGTAAACAAGATCATATTAATTCAGTAATGATAATCATCACCACCTGTCGCCTATCATGCTCTGACCCCATGGTGCTCTCCTTCAGCGCCTGGTTGGTTTGATGCTCAGATCTTAAGGTCCATCCACCCCTCCTTCCTTTCTCTTGCAATTTTCTCATTTACTATCTTAATTTCCTATATTCTATATATATAAAAAGGTAATGGAATTTTGGCCCGGGAGTAAACAACAAAACTAAAAGCCACAGAACCACAAAACTTGGCAACAGAACCCAACGACCTTGCCGCTAGGTTCCTACAACAAAACCCAACATCTGGAACCGAACAGGGAACCAAAAAACCCAAAAAACAAGGAAAAACTATCTGCGCCTGCGCCGAACACGAACCGGGGGGGGGGAGCAAAGGCTATCTAGTGCAGCCCTGTTCATGCCAGGCAGGAAGACACGATCAAAGCCCTCCCGACAGATGGCCATCCAGTGGGAAAAACCTCCCGACAATGATGTTGGGAGATATAATTGACCCATAGAATCCTAGAGTGGGAAGGGAAGCCCAAAGGCCATCCAGTCCACCCTCTTTCTGCCATTCAGGGGGACACCATCAAAACCCTCCTGACAGATGGCCATCTAGCCTGTGTTCAAAAAATCTCCAGACAATGATGTTGGAAGAGATAATAGAATCGTAGAGTTGGAAGGGAACCCCAAAGGTTCTCGAGCTTTAGGAAATAACATATACTAACTACCACCAATTCCTCAATATGTTGTCGAAGGCTTTCATGGCTGGGATCACAGGGTTGTTGTATGTCTTTCGGGCTGTGTGGCCATGTTCCAGAAGTATTCTCTCCTGACGTTTCGCCCACAGGATATTATTTGAGAACACAGAAATGCTGGACCATTCCAACAACTATCATGTCAGACTACACAGAGAAGCCATTGAAATCCACAAGCATGTGGACAACTTCAACAGAAAGGAAGAAACCGTGAAAATGAACAAAATCTGGCTGCCAGTATTAAAAAAAAACTCTAAAATCAAAACAGTAGATGGGAACCAACACTCTGAGGGCAGAGCACAGCTAATGACTGAACAAAGGATGCCCCCAGGCAAGACAGAAAATCTTTCCAATGCTAATTAGGGTGATTAAAGGATTAATTAAAGGATTTAATTAATGCTGGCTTCCCAGTGACAAAGGACTCTTGCCACACCCTGGACTCTCCACAGATATATATTCTTTCCTTTCCTTACTTAGTTCCTTACTTATCCAGACCTCACAACCTCTGAGGATGCCTGCCATAGATGTGGGCGAAGCGTCAGGAGAGAATACTTCTGGAACATGGCCACACAGCCCGAAAGACATACAACAATTCCTCAATACTTTATTTCCCATACTACCACACTTTGCCACAGCAACACGTGGCCGGGCACAGCTAGTAAAGTCTTAAATCTTTGTGCAGAAAATAATTCCCACGAAACAGGTAAATCATTGAAAGGGAGGCACGTGTTCCCGGATGTCAAGGAGCTTTCCAAAGATCGTATTTTATTTTCCTCCCCAAATGTTGCTGCTCGGGAGGGACACTCCCCCGACAAGTGTGATAAGAAGGCATTGTTTCCAGAAAACCAATGAATGGGAAGGTGCATCTGCCCTTGAGTCTTTGACCGACTCCCATTCACGGTCCATGCCTTGGTGCAGGATCACCCTTTTGTCGAAAGGACATCTGAAATGAATGCAACGGCGTTTAGACAATCGCACTCGCACCTTCCAAAATGAGTTTGACGCACTTGGCTTTCAATAAATCAGCAGGAGGAACAGCTTGAACCAGGAGTGTGCAGGCACCTGTGTAAATACATAAAAGAAGCTCCTCGAATTGGGTTTGAATGGGTTCGCCAATGGAGCCCAGCCATCCAGTTTCCTATTTGTAAGGCTCTAGTAATATAGCCGTGGCTTCACAATAGTAAGACCTATTAGTCAACATGAGCCATGAGTGTGATGCAGCAGCGGAAAAAACCAATACGATTCTAGGCTGCATTAAAAAGAGTCCGGTGTCCAGATAGAGGAAAGTAATAGTCATGGCTTGGTAATAGTAAGATATATGACTGAAGGTGAGCTGAGAGTGCGATGCAGCAGCAGAAAAGGCCAATACAATCCCAGGCTGCATCCATAGGAGACTAGTGTCCAGATGGAGGAAAGTAATATAGCAAAGACTTCACAGTAGTAAGATATTGTGGTGCAGCAGCAAAAAAGGCCAATACGATCCTAGGCTGCATTAAAAAGAGTCCGGTGTCCAGATAGAGGAAAGTAATAGTCATGGCTTGGTAATAGTAAGATATATGACTGAAGGTGAGCTGAGAGTGCGATGCAGCAGCAGAAAAGGCCAATGCAATTCTAGGCTGCATCCATAGAAGTCTAGTGTCCAGATGGAGGAAAGTAATATAGCAAAGACTTCACAGTAGTAAGATATTGTGGTGCAGCAGCAAAAAAGGCCAATACAATCCTAGGCTGCATCCATAGGAGTCTAGTGTCCAGATGGAGGAAAGTAATATAGCTATGACTTCACAGTAGTAAGATATTGTGGTGCAGCAGCAAAAAAGGCCAATACAATCCAAGGCTGCATCCATAGGAGTCTAGTTTCCAGATGGGGGAAAGTAATATAGCAAAGACTTCACAGTAGTAAGATATTGTGGTGCAGCAGCAAAAAAGGCCAATACGATTCTAGGCTGCATTAAAAAGAGTCTAGTGTCCAGATGGAGGGAAGTAATATAGCTATGACTTCACAGTAGTACGATATTGTGGTGCAGCAGCAAAAAAGGCCAATACGATCCTAGGCTGTATCCATAGGATGGAGGAAAGTAATACAGCCATGGCTTGGCCATAGCACGATATATGGCTGAATGTGAGTCAAGAGTGTGACGCACCAGCAGAAAAGGCCAATGCGATCCTAGGCTGCATTAAGAATGAAGGATGAAGGGAAAATAATAGCCATGGCTTGACAATAGTAAGATATATAACTGAACATGAGCTAAGAGTGTGATGCAGCAGTGGAAAAGGCTAATGCAATTATTTTAGGCTGCATCCATAAAAGCATAGTGTCCAGATGGAGGAAAGTAATACAGCCATGGCTTGATAACAGTAAGATATATGACTCAACATGAGCCAAGAGTGTGGTGCAGCAGCAACCAAGGCCAATACGATCCTAGGCTGCATCTATAGGAGGATAGTGTCCAGATTTATGGAAATCACAGCCCTCACTTTCTTCTGTGGAAACATTAGGACAAAACCTCTTGATGCTCAGAGCTGTTCAACATAGGAATATTTTCCCTTCATGAGAGGTTTTCAAATTGAGACCAAATGAACATCTGTCGGGAGTGATCGGATTGTCTCTTCCTGCCTGGCAGAAGGAGATCAGACTGGATGGTCTTTGTGGGTCCCTTCCAGGTCTAGGATTCTATGGAAGTGTTCCAACACAAGCTGGATGACCATCTGTCAAGAGGGATCGGATGGTGGCTTCCTTAATGGACAAAAGGGGTTGGACTGGATGGCCTTGGGGAGTAGCTTCCAAGTGTGTGATTCAATGGACACAAAGTCCTTCCAACTGGCATTGGCTTTCATGCACCCTTGGAGAGATCCTGTTATTGTTTGGAGATATCCTATTATTATTATTATTATTATTATTATTATTATTATTATTATTATTATGTCACAGCAAACAAGATAGACATGCTGGATTTCATATCAAAAAATCACAAGTCGAACACTTCCCAAGTGTCTAGGACTGTGTGATGTATTATTATTATTATTATTATTATTATTATTATTATTATTATTATGACACAGCAAACAAGATAGACATGCTGGATTTCATATCACAAAATCACAAGTCGGACACTTCCCAAGTGTCTAGGACTGTGTGATGTATTATTATTATTATTATTATTATTATTATTATTATGACACAGCAAACAAGATAGATATGCTGGATTTCATTTCACAAAATCACAAGTCGAACACTTCCCAAGTGTCTAGGACTGTGTGATGTATTTTCGGATGATGCGCGCAGATCCCAGTCGGGTGGCCTTTTGCAGTTGGCAGATCGTGATTTTGTCAATGTCTGTTGTTTCCAAATGCCGGCTGAGATCTTTTGGCACGGCACCCAGTGTGCCCATCACCACCGGGACCATTATTATTATTACTATTACTATTACTATGGCTGGATGATTTTGGAACGATGTTCTTTCTGGGTCTTATTTTCCACGGCACCCAGTGTGCCCATCACCACTGGGACCATTATTATTATTATTATTATTATTATTATTATTATTATTATTATGGCTGGATTATTTTGGAACTATGTTCTTTCTGGGTCTCATTTTCCACGGCACCCAGTGTGCCCATCACCACTGGGACCATTATTATTATTACTATTACTATGGCTAGATTATTTTGGAACTATGTTCTTTCTGGGTCTCATTTTCCACAGCACCCAGTGTGCCCATCACCACTGGGACCATTATTATTATTACTATTACTACTACTATGGCTAGATTATTTTGGAACTATGTTCTTTCTGAGTCTCATTTTCGCTGGGCGTACATCCCGCATCACCAGTGACATTGCTTGCAAAGCATCATCATCGTCATCATGACTATATTTATTTATGCTAGACCACTTTTCTCACCGAATGTTTGGCTTAAAACTTCCTCGCCTGTCACCCAACTTCATTATTTTCCTTCGATGTCACTGTCTTTTCCCAGCCGGGCTTTTACGGACTGATTCCTGGCCCGGTTGGCTTCCGAATCCCGATCCTCTCTGCCTTTGCTCCGCATCTGTTTTCTTCCGGTATCTGTCAAGGGTGGAAATGTTGCATTGGAAGCACACGTGCCGGTTTTCTATCCTAAGCAGGAGGAGTCTATGGCGTCTCCATCCAGGGTCCTCACAGCGTCATTGCGCCCAAGCCGGTCACTTTGCGATGCAGTTCTTTTGGCTTCAATGTCTCTTACTACTGGCTTAAGGGAAGCGAGTTGGTCAAAGCAGGCGGACATGTCTCTCTGACGAACAACAACCAAGTCTTGACACTCAACGACACAACCAGGGAGGATGCTGACAACTACACTTGCTTTGGGAACAACAGCTTCTCGTCCAATTCCAGCCCTCCCTTTGAGCTGAGAGTCTCCTGTAAGTCTTGTTTGTCTCATGCTTCGAGCCCGTCCCTTTTCCCTTGCCCTGCCGTTTTGAAGCCTCTAGTTTGCAAAGTTGACACCACCCCTTGAAACACCATCCCAGTGCAAAAAACCCTGTGCATTTCTGTATTGCAGAAAGGTCGGCATGCACATTTTAAATGCCCTGAGATATGCCTCCGTTTGCACCCAGAGACCTGGCAGCTAGTGATGTACATGGCATTTGTTTCATCTGTTCCATTCGTCTATTCGTTTAGTGTGAAAAAGAATTTATTTAATTATATATATTAGGCATGACCAATCGATGAAAAAAATGTTTCAATTCTCGTTTCTAAAGTAGGGGGTGCTGGCACTTCGATATGGAAAGTATTTCCGATTTTTTTCACCCAAAAATCTTGGATATTTCCGAAAATTCGTAATGATTCTAAATGTTTCTAAAATGGCGGACGCACATGCGCAATCGCTACACACTGGGCTTGTATGGCAATCTTCCGTGTGGACACAGAGGACGTTAGCCCCCACCTTTGCGTCCATCATGGAATCTTCTGATTGGCTGGGGAGCGGTAGCCATGTTAGGCTGCGCTAAGCTCCCATTCTAGGTAGGTTGCAGAAACAAATTATTTTTTTTAAAAAAAAATTTAAATATATTTTTTTAAAAATTGGGGGGGGGGGAATTAACGAAAATTAAGAGACAATTAGAGAATGGGCCAACAATGGTTCGAATTACATTGCTGGTTGCGCTGTGAGACAATGTCTCGGAATGCGTATCAAAAAGTGAGAACAATCCGAAATAATTCCGATATACGATTCAAAACGATTTTTTGGACATGTCTAATATATATCTATATATATAAAAGGGTAATGAAATTTCAGCCTAGGACAAAACCACAAAACTACACATCCCAGAAACACTAAACTTGGCAGCACAACCCCTCATCCATGCCTCTACGTTCATACAACAAAAAGAAAAGAAAAATAAAATCCTAATTAGAGGGAGAGGAATAATTGGTTTTATCCAATTGCTGCCAGTTAAAAGGCTAAGCTCTGCCCACTTGGTCTCCTAGCAACCCACGCAGCCCAGGGGACAGGCAGAGTTAGGCCTCACTCAGGCCTCTTCCACACTGCCTATAAAATACAGATGATCAGATTTGAACTGGATTATATGCCAGTTTAGACTCAAGGCCCTTCCACACAGCTATATAACCCATTTATAATCTTATATTATCTGCTTTGAATTGGATTATCTTGACTCCACACTGCCATATAATCCACTTCAATGTGCAGTTGGACACAACTAGGACTTAACATCAGGAGAAAACCTTTACCCTTTACCTTAACTACCACCAATTTCTCAATACTTTTTTTCCCATACCACCATACTTTGCCACAGCAATGCGTGGGTGGGCACAGCTGTTTCAAAAAGGAAATAATTCTAAAAACAACACCATAGAACACTACGATTATTGTTCCTGGGTTATCAATGTCATTTCCTAATTGGTTCTGTCATAAAAACGCAGGGAAAGTTTATTAGGACATAAGTAGGACATCCTGCTATAGCACATGTTGCCGTAGTTTTTCAATGAATGTCTCATCATTGAGTCTCAACCAATTCAACCTTGTGTGTGGCCACAAAAATGAAGTTTGTGGAGTAGAAGAACTGCTTTCAAAGTCAGGACCGCACAAGGAAACAGGAAATAAGACTTTCAAACCAGGAACAGAAAATGTTTCAAATTTACATAATGTAACATAGTGTTACATAATGTAATATAATAAAATAACAGTGATATAGGCTCAGTTGCTGATATAGGGTTTGCCAAGTAGAGTGGGATATAAATCTAAAGCAGCAGCAATAATAGTAGTAGTAGTAGTAGTAATAATAATAATAATAATAATAATAATAATAATAATAATATAGGCCCGGTTGCTGATATAGGGATTGCCAAGTAGAGTGGGATATAAATCTAAAGCAGCAGCAATAATAATGGTAATAATAATAATAATAATATAGGCTCAGTTGCTGATATCGGGTTCGCCAAGTAGAGTGGGATATAAATCTAAAGCCACAGCAATAATAATAGTAGTAGTAATAATAATAATAATAATAATAATAATAATAATAATAATAATAATATAGACTCAGTTGCTGATATAGGGTTTGCCAAGTAGAGTGGGATATAAATCTAAAGCCGTAGCAATAATAATAGTAGTAGTAGTAATAACAACAATAATAATCTAGGCTCAGTTGCTGATATAGGGTTTGCCAAGTAGAGTGGGATATAAATCTAAAGCAGCAGCAATAATAGTAGTAGTAGTAGTAATAATAATAATAATAATAATAATAATAATATAGGCCCGGTTGCTGATATAGGGATTGCCAAGTAGAGTGGGATATAAATCTAAAGCAGCAGCAATAATAATGGTAATAATAATAATAATAATATAGACTCAGTTGCTGATATAGGGTTTGCCAAGTAGAGTGGGATATAAATCTAAAGCCACAGCAATAATAATAGTAGTAGTAGTAATAATAATAATAATAATAATAATATAGACTCAGTTGCTGATATAGGGTTTGCCAAGTAGAGTGGGATATAAATCTAAAGCCATAGCAATAATAATAGTAGTAGTAGTAATAATAATAATAATAATAATAATAATAATATAGGCCCAGTTGCTGATATAGGGATTGCCAAGTAGAGTGGGATATAAATCTAAAGCAGCAGCAATAATAATGGTAATAATAATAATAATAATATAGGCTCAGTTGCTGATATCGGGTTCGCCAAGTAGAGTGGGATATAAATCTAAAGCCACAGCAATAATAATAGTAGTAGTAATAATAATAATAATAATATAGACTCAGTTGCTGATATAGGGTTTGCCAAGTAGAGTGGGATATAAATCTAAAGCCATAGCAATAATAATAGTAGTAGTAGTAATAACAACAATAATAATCTAGGCTCAGTTGCTGATATAGGGTTTGCCAAGTAGAGTGGGATATAAATAATACCTACACATATCAAAATGTATTTCTATAAAAGCTACAGATTAAAACGTATTTCTATAAAAGACCTGTGAAACGGCACAAAACAGAGATTAAACAAAGGACACGCGTTTACAAATCATGCGCAAAGAATAGCCGAGCCATGTCTGCATCCGCCCTCGGTGCGACCGGCCTTTCTGACCTGCAGCTGATTCCCTGTGTTTGCTCCAGACGGGCCTGATCCGGTCGTCATTGAGCCCCGGCAGCAGCTTTACCTGGCCGACACCAGCCTGAACCTGTCCTGCTGGGCCGACTCCGATCCCCCGGCAACATACACTTGGTACTTTAACAATGATTCGCTGCCTATTGGAAACGGATCTCTGTTTGTGATTCCGGTTCTTTCGATGAACAATTCCGGCACCTACCATTGCAATGCGTCCAACGCCGACACTGGCCATTCCAGCGACGGCTCCGTGCAGATCGTCGTCCTGGGTGAGTAGCGGTCACTCTGTCCGAACCCCAAAGGACCGTCTCCATCCTACGGCCGTCTTGACCCGCTGTCGCCTTGTGCTCGAGTTCGAGTCACGCTCACTGGGTGGATTTCAACTTGGTCGTTCGTTTGGGTGCCTCACACTGTCTTTTGCGCATCGTATGTAAACATTGATTTCTGTGCTTCTTTGGGCACCGTTTACGAAAATCAATCATTTTGTTCTTGCAGCCTCCAAACGCCTGTCTTTCCTCGAATTCCCAAACTGTCTCCTACTTGTTTCACAATCGGTATAACAACTCGGCCAAGCAACACAAATTGTGTGTATAGTCTCCTGGTAATTCCGTCCTTTTTGGTGTCCTCTTTTCAAGATCTTTCCTTTGCAACATTGGATGCCAAGGGCTTCAAGTTGGGCCAAAATTTTGTGTTTGTAAACTTTTTTCTTCCAGTTGCTCATCTGTCCAAATACGGTTCAAAATATTTCTCTGTCTTCTTCGTCCTCTTTGGTTTGATGGTCTTGGTTCCAAAAATGGAGCCGACTTTGCGCTGAATCTGTCTTCTTCGTCCTCTTTGGTTTGATGGTCTTGGTTCCAAAAATGGAGCCGACTCTGCGCCAAATCTGTCTTCTTCGTCCTCTTTGGTTTGATGGTCTTGGTTCCAAAAATGGAGCCGACTTTGCGCCAAATCTGTCTTCTTCGTCCTCTTTGGTTTGATGGTCTTGGTTCCAAAAATGGAGCCAACTTTGCGCCAAATCTGTCTTCTTCGTCCTCTTTGGTTTGATGGTCTTGGTTCCAAAAATGGAGCCGACTTTGCGCCAAATCTGTCTTCTTCGTCCTCTTTGGTTTGATGGTCTTGGTTCCAAAAATGGAGCCGACTTTGCGCCAAATCTGTCTTCTTCGTCCTCTTTGGTTTGATGGTCTTGGTTCCAAAAATGGAGCCAACTTTGCGCCAAATCTGTCTTCTTCGTCCTCTTTGGTTTGATGGTCTTGGTTCCAAAAATGGAGCCGACTTTGCGCCAAATCTGTCTTCTTCGTCCTCTTTGGTTTGATGGCCTTGGTTCCAAAAATGGAGCCGACTCTGCGCCGAATCCGTAAATATACTTCACTCAACTCTTTTCCTTCTCGTTTCCAAATTTTGGAGGAGGGAAACTAAGATCAATTCTCTCATTCGTATTGATTTATCTAACGTTGCAGCGAATCCATGCGGGTAGATCGCATCTAAAGCGGTTCCGTTTGTGCGCTCCGTTCCTTTGCACCCACCGTTGCGGTTTATTGAATTTTCTGCACCTTTGGAAAACTTTAAGATCCGTTTCATCACTGATTCCGTTTTGTCTCTCGGAGCGAAATAGGTCTGAAGCGTGCCAGGCTTCGGAAAGGAGATGCTTGACTGGATCCTGTTTCCAAAACAAGGCTCCGGATCAAGATCCATGACTTCTCCTTTGGATAACCCCCGTCCTTCTCCCTTCGTCCCCCTTTTCTTTCTCCGCAGAACCAGTTAGCGACATCTCCATCACCAGTACTCCCAGTACGATTGTGGAAGACGCCTTAGTGACCCTGAACTGCACTGCCGCAAAGGGCACCGAGGTCTCCTACTTCTGGTCCAAAGGGGACCAGGTCTTGGAAAGCGACGATCGCGTCTATCTGAGCGACGATAACCGCAACATAACGTTCAACACAACAGTCCGGGAAGACTCCGGCAACTACACCTGTTACGCCAATAACAGCTTTTCTAATAGCAGCAGCACCTATATTCTGAATGTTTATTGTAAGTCTGGGTTTTACTCTCATAGGAAGTGAATGGGAAGACTTGGGTTTGGAGTAACTCTTCATTCGAAGGAAGGTGTAAAGAGCTACTTTGGGTCTCGTTTAAGGGAAGGAGAAGTTGAGCAACAACAACCACAACGGTGGTTGTATGTTTTCCGGGCTGTATGGCCATGTTCCAGGAGCATTCTCTCCTGTCGTTTCGCCCACATCTATGGCAGGCATCCTCAGAGATTGTGAGCTATATATAGTGAGGATGCCTGACATAGATGTGGGCGAAACGTCAGGAGAGAATGCTCCTGGAACATCGCCATACAGCCCGGAAAACATACAACAATCGTTGTGGTTGTTGTTGCTCAGCTTCTCCTTCCGGAAAACTACAACTCCCAGGAGTCAGTAGCATAAGACAAAAAGCCTTGTTAAACTACAACTCCCAGGAGTCCATATCTTAAGACAGAAGGCCTTGTAAAACTACAACTCCCAGGAGTCAGTTGCATAAGACAAAAAGCCTTGTAAAACTACAATTCCCAGGAGTCAGTAGCATAATATGAAAGGCCTTGGAAAACTACAACTTCCAGGAGTCAGCAGCATAAGATGAAGGGCCTTGTAAAAATTCAAGTCCCAGGCACTTGTAACATAATGCAAAAGGTCTTATAAAACTACAATTCCCAAGAGTCCATAGTATAGGGTGAAGGGCTTTGTAACACGCCAAGTCTCATGTGCCCATAACATAATGCAAAGGGACTTATAAAACTACAACTTCAAAGAGTCCTTAGCATAAGATGAAAGGCCTTGGAAAACTACAACTACAACTAAGTTCCCATTCTAGGTAGGTTGCAGAAACAAATTATTTTTTTTAAAAAAAATTTTAATATATTTTTTAAAAAATTGGGGGGGGGGGAATTAACGAAACATTAAGAGACAATTAGAGAATGGGCCAACAATGGTTCGAATTACATTGCTGGTTGCGCTGTGAGACAATGTCTCAGAATGCGTATCAAAAAGCGAGAACAATCCGAAATAATTCCGATATACGATTCAAAACGATTTTTTGGACATGTCTAATATATATCTATATATATAAAAGGGTAATGAAATTTCAGCCTAGGACAAAACCACAAAACTACACATCCCAGAAACACTAAACTTGGCAGCACAACCCCTCATCCATGCCTCTACGTTCATACAACAAAAAGAAAAGAAAAATAAAATCCTAATTAGAGGGAGAGGAATAATTGGTTTTATCCAATTGCTGCCAGTTAAAAGGCTAAGCTCTGCCCACTTGGTCTCCTAGCAACCCACGCAGCCCAGGGGACAGGCAGAGTTAGGCCTCACTCAGGCCTCTTCCACACTGCCTATAAAATACAGATGATCAGATTTGAACTGGATTATATGCCAGTTTAGACTCAAGGCCCTTCCACACAGCTATATAACCCATTTATAATCTTATATTATCTGCTTTGAATTGGATTATCTTGACTCCACACTGCCATATAATCCACTTCAATGTGCAGTTGGACACAACTAGGACTTAACATCAGGAGAAAACCTTTACCCTTTACCTTAACTACCACCAATTCCTCAATACTTTTTTTCCCATACCACCATACTTTGCCACAGCAATGCGTGGGTGGGCACAGCTGTTTCAAAAAGGAAATTATTCTAAAAACAACACCATAGAACACTACGATTATTGTTCCTGGGTTATCAATGTCATTTCCTAATTGGTTCTGTCATAAAAACGCAGGGAAAGTTTATTAGGACATAAGTAGGACATCCTGCTATAGCACATGTTGCCATAGTTTTTCAATGAATGTCTCATCATTGAGTCTCAACCAATTCAACCTTGTGTGTGGCCACAAAAATGAAGTTTGTGGAGTAGAAGAACTGCTTTCAAAGTCAGGACCGCACAAGGAAACAGGAAATAAGACTTTCAAACCAGGAACAGAAAATGTTTCAAATTTACATAATGTAACATAGTGTTACATAATGTAATATAATAAAATAACAGTGATATAGGCTCAGTTGCTGATATAGGGTTTGCCAAGTAGAGTGGGATATAAATCTAAAGCAGCAGCAATAATAGTAGTAGTAGTAGTAATAATAATAATAATAATAATAATAATAATAATAATAATAATAATATAGGCCCGGTTGCTGATATAGGGATTGCCAAGTAGAGTGGGATATAAATCTAAAGCAGCAGCAATAATAATGGTAATAATAATAATAATAATATAGGCTCAGTTGCTGATATCGGGTTCGCCAAGTAGAGTGGGATATAAATCTAAAGCCACAGCAATAATAATAGTAGTAGTAGTAGTAATAATAATAATAATAATATAGACTCAGTTGCTGATATAGGGTTTGCCAAGTAGAGTGGGATATAAATCTAAAGCCGTAGCAATAATAATAGTAGTAGTAGTAATAACAACAATAATAATCTAGGCTCAGTTGCTGATATAGGGTTTGCCAAGTAGAGTGGGATATAAATAATACCTACACATATCAAAATGTATTTCTATAAAAGCTACAGATTAAAACGTATTTCTATAAAAGACCTGTGAAACGGCACAAAACAGAGATTAAACAAAGGACACGCGTTTACAAATCATGCGCAAAGAATAGCCGAGCCATGTCTGCATCCGCCCTCGGTGCGACCGGCCTTTCTGACCTGCAGCTGATTCCCTGTGTTTGCTCCAGACGGGCCTGATCCGGTCGTCATTGAGCCCCGGCAGCAGCTTTACCTGGCCGACACCAGCCTGAACCTGTCCTGCTGGGCCGACTCCGATCCCCCGGCAACATACACTTGGTACTTTAACAATGATTCGCTGCCTATTGGAAACGGATCTCTGTTTGTGATTCCGGTTCTTTCGATGAACAATTCCGGCACCTACCATTGCAATGCGTCCAACGCCGACACTGGCCATTCCAGCGACGGCTCCGTGCAGATCGTCGTCCTGGGTGAGTAGCGGTCACTCTGTCCGAACCCCAAAGGACCGTCTCCATCCTACGGCCGTCTTGACCCGCTGTCGCCTTGTGCTCGAGTTCGAGTCACGCTCACTGGGTGGATTTCAACTTGGTCGTTCGTTTGGGTGCCTCACACTGTCTTTTGCGCATCGTATGTAAACATTGATTTCTGTGCTTCTTTGGGCACCGTTTACGAAAATCAATCATTTTGTTCTTGCAGCCTCTGTCTTCTTCGTCCTCTTTGGTTTGATGGTCTTGGTTCCAAAAATGGAGCCAACTTTGCGCCAAATCTGTCTTCTTCGTCCTCTTTGGTTTGATGGCCTTGGTTCCAAAAATGGAGCCGACTTTGCGCCAAATCTGTCTTCTTCGTCCTCTTTGGTTTGATGGCCTTGGTTCCAAAAATGGAGCCGACTTTGCGCCAAATCTGTCTTCTTCGTCCTCTTTGGTTTGATGGTCTTGGTTCCAAAAATGGAGCCGACTTTGCGCCAAATCTGTCTTCTTCGTCCTCTTTGGTTTGATGGTCTTGGTTCCAAAAATGGAGCCGACTTTGCGCCAAATCTGTCTTCTTCGTCCTCTTTGGTTTGATGGCCTTGGTTCCAAAAATGGAGCCGACTCTGCGCCGAATCCGTAAATATACTTCACTCAACTCTTTTCCTTCTCGTTTCCAAATTTTGGAGGGGGGAAACTAAGATCAATTCTCTCATTCGTATTGATTTATCTAACGTTGCAGCGAATCCATGCGGGTAGATCGCATCTAAAGCGGTTCCGTTTGTGCGCTCCGTTCCTTTGCACCCGCCGTTGCGGTTTATTGAATTTTCTGCACCTTTGGAAAACTTTAAGATCCGTTTCATCACTGATTCCGTTTTGTCTCTCGGAGCGAAATAGGTCTGAAGCGTGCCAGGCTTCGGAAAGGAGATGCTTGACTGGATCCTGTTTCCAAAACAAGGCTCTGGATCAAGATCCATGACTTCTCCTTTGGATAACCCCCGTCCTTCTCCCTTCGTCCCCCTTTTCTTTCCCTGCAGAACCAGTTAGCGACATCTCCATCACCAGTACTCCCAGTACGATTGTGGAAGACGCCTTAGTGACCCTGAACTGCACTGCCGCAAAGGGCACCGAGGTCTCCTACTTCTGGTCCAAAGGGGACCAGGTCTTGGAAAGCGACGATCGCGTCTATCTGAGCGACGATAACCGCAACATAACGTTCAACACAACAGTCCGGGAAGACTCCGGCAACTACACCTGTTACGCCAATAACAGCTTTTCTAATAGCAGCAGCACCTATATTCTGAATGTTTATTGTAAGTCTGGGTTTTACTCTCATAGGAAGTGAATGGGAAGACTTGGGTTTGGAGTAACTCTTCATTCGAAGGAAGGTGTAAAGAGCTACTTTGGGTCTCGTTTAAGGGAAGGAGCAGTTGAGCAACAACAACCACAACGGTGGTTGTATGTTTTCCGGGCTGTATGGCCATGTTCCAGGAGCATTCTCTCCTGTCGTTTCGCCCACATCTATGGCAGGCATCCTCAGAGATTGTGAGCTATATATAGTGAGGATGCCTGACATAGATGTGGGCGAAACGTCAGGAGAGAATGCTCCTGGAACATCGCCATACAGCCCGGAAAACATACAACAATCGTTGTGGTTGTTGTTGCTCAACTTCTCCTTCCGGAAAACTACAACTCCCAGGAGTCAGTAGCATAAGACAAAAAGCCTTGTTAAACTACAACTCCCAGGAGTCCATATCTTAAGACGGAAGGCCTTGTAAAACTACAACTCCCAGGAGTCAGTTGCATAAAATGGAAGTCCTTGTAAAACTATAACTCCCAGGAGTCAGTAGCATAAGGTGAAGGGCCTTGTAAAAATTCAAGTCCCAGGCACCCGTAACATAATGCGAAAGGTCTTATAAAACTACAATTCCCAAGAGTCCATAGTATAGGGTGAAGGGCTTTGTAAAACGCCAAGTCTCATGTGCCCATAACATAATGCAAAGGGACTTATAAAACTACAACTTCAAAGAGTCCTTAGCATAAGATGAAAGGCCTTGGAAAACTACAACTTCCAGATTCCATATCATACGAAGAAAGGCCTTGGAAAACTACAACTTCCAGGAGTCTGTAGCACAAGGCGAAAGGCCTTGTAAAACTACAACTCCCGGATTCCATGGCTGCAAGCCATGGCAATTAAAGTGATGCCAACGTGCATTAATTCTACTTTGTTTAAAAACTCCAACTTTAAAGACAGGCCTCTAAAACTGTAATTGGCAACTGTATTTTGAAGATTCTTTGCAAACAAATCTGACTTGGAGGCTGTTGCGCCCAGTTCTTCTTGCCCCAGAACTCATACTTTGAATATACTTCATAAAGATCTAAAAACATTGCAAAAGAAAACCCAAAACACCTCGTTTCAAGTCGGCAGCAAGTGCCTAAAAATAGCATTATATAAATATTTGGGTTCAGCGTCCCGGCAGGCTGAACTTACTTCCCATTTTAGGCAGATAGTTCCTCCAAAATAGAGTCGGCTCCGTTTCAGAGGAAGGAACTTACCAAAACACCTCTGAAAACCCGACGAAAGTCCAGAGCAAAATTTACTGTATATACTCGAGTATAAGCCGACCCGAATATAAGCCGAGGCACCTAATTTTACCATTAAAAAACTGGGAAAAAATTGTATAAGCCGAGAGTGGTAAATTTCAGAAATAAAAACAGATACCAATAAAATTACATTAATTGAGGCATCAGTAGGTTAAATGTTTTTGAATATTTACATCAAGCTCAAATTTAAGATAAGACTGCCCAACTCTGATCAAATCATTATTCTCATCTTCTTCCATGTAAATGTGCCATTCAAATCTAGGCACTTACCATAGCGAGGAATGAGCTTGGAAACTCCTTCCCCACAAAACTCTGCCACTTGCGTCCTCAACCAGCCGGTCTCACCTTCCGGCAGCTGCGCATCGTTGCCAAAACGCTGCATTGAGGATGCAAGCGGCAGAGTTTTGTGGGGAAGGAGTTGCCAAGCTCATTCATCGATATGGTAAATGCATAGATTAGAATGGCGACTATGTTGAGAAGTGGTATTTGGGTGTGGCTTTCAACTGCATATGGTAAAAGTTTTCTCCTATACTTTGTTCATTTTCAATTCCAAAACGTAATCTACTTTCTGGATTATTTATTTATTTATTTATTTATTTACAACATTTATACCCCGCCTTTCTCACCCGAGGGGACTCAGGGCGGCTTACAAAAATTGTCAAAATTTAATGCCCAAAATACAGTCATAAAAACAAAACAATATATACAAATCAATTAAAAACATTGTTAAAACACATTATAAAAACCTTAAAACATATATATAATTAATTCCATTCGTCCGAGATCCCTCGTATATATACACATTATATATACATACACATTATATATACACACACACGTATATATGTAAATACACACACACATTATATATATACACACACATATACATTATATATATATACATAGTCAGATAGATAGATAGATAGATAGATAGATAGATAGATAGATAGATAGATAGATAGGGATAGAATCCTAGAATTGGAAGGGGTACCCAAAGGTCATCCAAACCAACCCAGATAGATAGATAGATAGATAGATAGATAGATAGATAGATAGATAGAAAGGGATAGAATCCTATAGTTGGAAGAGGCACCCAAAGGCCATCCAGTCCCACCGGGAAAGATAGATAGATAGATAGATAGATAGATAGATAGATAGATAGATAGATCAATTGATAGAGAGACAGACAGACAGACAGACAGACAGACAGAAGCCTAGAGTTGGAATAGACACCAAAGGCCATCCAATCCAACCCAGATAGATAGGTAGGTAGGTAGATAGATAGATAGATAGATAGATAGATAGATAGAGATAGCATCCTAGATTTGGAAGGGGCACCCAAAGGTAATCCAAACCAACCCAGATAGATAAATAGATAGATAGTTAGATAGATAGATAGAATCCTATAGTTGGAAGAGGCACCCAAAGGCCATCCAGTCCCACCGAGATAGATAGATAGATAGATAGATAGATAGATAGATAGATAGATAGATAGATAGACAGATAAATAGATAGATCTGCCATTTTGAAGCAGAAGCTTGACTCTCTGTGAAGGCCATTTCCATGTCCGGCTCTTCTCCGCTTAGACAATAGAGATGTCACTTAGAAACTCAACCTTCCTTGCATTTCGGAGCCTCAAAAGGTGCCCATGTTTCCCCCAAAATGCAGATGTGCATTGATCCATCTCTTAGTGCTTTGGGCCCCTTTTGCCCACCCCCCAAACCCCACCAAAGACCCACCCTCTCCTTCTCCTGTATCTGCTCCAGATGGGCCCAGTGACGTCTTTATCAGCCCCAACACAACATATTACAAAACAGGCTCCAGTCTCAATCTGTCCTGCACCGCGGTCTCCAATCCACCTGCAAACTACACTTGGCGCTTTAACAACGAAACCCACGATGGGAGCAATTGGGAAATTGATATTCTGACTGTTAGTCATTCTGGGAAATACATCTGCGAGGCTTTCAATGAGGAGACTGGCTTGAATCAATCTCATTTCCTGGAGATCAAGGTCCTGGGTGAGTATCCTCAGGTTGCATGTCTCCGTAAACGTCAAAACGTCGTCTATATATCCGACCCTCCCAATGTCGTCTAGATATCTGTCCTCTGCAGTTGGGTCTTCTTTGCTTCCTTCCATTGGTGCCCATCCTTGCAAATGATTATCCTATTATCCGGAATGATTTTCCCGAAGCTTCTTGTCTTCCACGAGATGCTGCATGACGGTCTCATCAAACATGAAGCATCCACTTATTTCTGGCATTTTTAAATCAATCGTTCACTTTTCTGGGGTGGTTTTTTGCAAATTCGGGATCGCTTTTGTGTCTCCAAATCCTGACTCTTGATGGTCATTGCAACTTCTTGGTTTTGGACTCCTTTCTGTGTCGTTTTGTGGTCATTGTGAGATTTATTGGCTGTCGGCAAAGCACAAAATCGTTCCGTCTTATCTTGAATCAGCACCTGGACTGTCACTTCAGTAAATATTGAGTTTTTACTTGGTATTCCATTGGTGAACGTTGGCAAAATGTGTGATTATTTCTTTCTCTTTCGTTGATCTTTTCTTGCTCTTGCAATGGCACCACTTCTTGCAGCCATTTTTCTTGGGAGACGTAGAGGGAATGTCTGGGCTTAAACACACGATGGTTTCTTCAACTTTTGTCCCGTCGTTACTCCGTGCTTTTCGATTCACCTTTAACAAGAAAGTCATAATTTTCATGATAACTTCAGTGGCTGTTCTGAGTCAGTATTGAATATTCCGATATGTGCATATCACGCAAACTCTGTGGCAGTAAAAAAATTATACTTCTTGGTCATGTTTCACTTTCATTTAAATTGTGAATGTTCCATAAATAATACAGAGAAAACTGGAAAGGGTTCTTTTGGAGATTGCACTGGATTGAAGATGACACTTTGTTTGGGTAAGGCGTTGACGCAATTGGTGCTGGAACGAATGAGTTGAATTATATGAACACTTTTGCAGAAATGTTATCCCAAACTTTGTTTTGATTCTCCACATTCTGAATTGCAACTTTGTACTGTTTTTCCCCTTCTCATGGTAACTAATTGGATATGCAATGCAACTTCTGCACATAGTCCTGTCATGTGTTCTGCCTTAATGCAATTTCCATGAAGATGTTTGACACGGAGCTCCATGTTGCCCACATTTGACCAACATACCAGAGTTTGTTGTATGTTTTCCGGGCTGTGTGGCCATGTTCCAGAAGTATTCTCTCCTGACGTTTCGCCCACACCTATGGCAGGCATCCTCAGAGGTTGTGAGGTATGGAGAAACTAATCCAACCAGGGAAATCAGCCCTAGCAGAGCACTTGATGAACCAACCTGTACACAGAATATTATTTGAGAACACAGAAATGCTTGACCACTCCAACAACTATCATGTCAGACGACACAGAGAAACCATTGAAATTCACAAGCATGTGGACAACTTCAACAGAAAGGAGGAAACCATGAAAAGGAACAAAATCTGGCTACCAGTATTTAAAAAAAAAAACTCAAAAATCAGAACAGTAAATAAGAAGCAACACTCTGAAAACAGAGGAGTTCCAGACATGAATCAACCAGGGGCAGCTAACGACTCTGAACAAAAGATGCCCCCAGGCAGGAAGAAGCCAGGAGATAAAGCTATTCAATGCCAATTATTTATTTATTTATTTATTTGCAGTATTTATATTCCGCCCTTCTCACCCCGAAAGGGACTCAGGGCGGATTACAATGAACACATATATTATAATAATAATAATAATAATAATAATAATAATAATAATAATAATAATAATAATAAGTTTATTTATATCCCGCCTCCATCTATATGGCAAACATTCAATGCCAACAGATAAACATCATACATTAGACAGACTCAGAGGCATTTTTAACATTTTTCCAGCTTCACGATTCCGGCCACAGGGGGAGCTGTTGCTTCACTGTCCAGTAGTGGCTGTACTTCCTCATTCCTTTCCTCGTGTTTTGCTGGCAGTTTTATGGTGTTGTAAATTAGCCTCCCGCATAAAGCGTCCCTAAATTTCCCTAATTGACAGGTGCAACTGTCTTTCGGGGCTGCATAGGTCAACAGCAAGCCGGGGCTATTAATGGTCGGAGGCTTAACCCGACCCGGGCTTCGAACTCATGACCTCTCGGTCAGTAGTGATTTATAGCAGCTGGTTACTAGCCAGCTGCGCTAATTGGTAGTTAATCACCAATTAAGGTGATTAATAGGCATGTCCGATCGATGGAAAAAAATGTTTCAATTCTCGTTTCTAAAGTAGAGGGTGCCGGCGCTTCGATATAGAAAGTATTTCCGGATTTTTCACCTAAAAATTTCAGATATTTCCGAAAATTCGTAATGATTCTAAATGTTTCTAAAATGGCGGACGCGCATGCGCAGTCGCCAAAAAAAAAAAAAGGAAACTGGGGGGGACTTTTACAGGGCTCTCCCGCCCTCATTTCTTGAGCTATCCTCATCAAATTTGGTACAGTGGGAGATCACATTCAACAGTCTTTGCTCAACAAATTGCAGAACATTTCCTGTCTTTTATGATTTTTTGGGGAAAAAATTTAACGAAACATTAAGACACATTTAGAGAATGGGCCAACAATGGTTCAAATTACATTGCTGGTTGCGCCCAGGGACAACGTCTCGGAACTCAATTCAAAAAGCGAGAACAATCCGAAATAATTCCGATATAAGAATCAAAACGATTTTTTGGACAACCCTAGTGATTAACTACAACATTCATATTGGCCTCCAACTCACAAGGAGTTCTTCTCTCACCCTGGACTTTCCACAGATATATATATAAACCTTCCTTGCTTAGTTTCTCCATACCTCACAACCTCTGCCATAGATGTGGGCGAAACATCAGGAGAGAATACTTCTGGAACATGGCCATACAGCCCAGAAAACATACAACAACCCTGTGATCCCGGCCATGAAAGCCTTCGACAACATACTAGAGTTTGATGCTCAGCATTTCACCACAAAACCAGAGACTCCCAACTGATGTTCATATAACCATAGTCCTGTATTTTTTCTTTCCAGTCTGTTATTCTACATTCCCTTCAACTTGATTCTCATCAACATGAGTCTTCTTCAACTGCTGTCCAAACTTAATCATTTTCTATTTTGCAAAAGATCTGTAACTGATTTGAAAAGAAGGAAGGAACTCCATCCTTTCTGGCTCCGTTGCCGAATCCTCAGATCAATCCCGTCCTTACCTCTCTTTCCTTTTCCTTTTACCATTGATCTTCCCCATGATGTTGTCCTTCTGCAGCCCAACAATGATTGTGCTCAACTATATCTAAACCATTTTATAGTGTGAGCTCTCCTGTCCTTCTACATTCGTTGAGGAGTTTCCTACTTGCTTCGGGTTGATTTCCGTCGCCAAAATGGAACAAACCGAACCAACCGTTTCGGCTTTCAACGAGAAATGGATCGTGGGAGAAAGCGAAATGGCTGCAGGAGAGTAGAAGTGCAACCAAAAAAAAGTCAGCTTTAGATAACTAAAGAGTTTTCTTTTCAACAGCGAATGGAACCTCAAGCGCAATCTTTTTCCAAGCCGAAAAGGGTTTCTTTGCAGCAGCGTTCCCCAAAACGGCCCAAAGGGATAACCCCCAAATCCGTCCCCCTTTTCTTTCCCTGCAGAACCAGTTAGCGACATCTCCATCACCAGTACTCCCAGTAAGGTTGTGGAAGACGCCTTAGTGACCCTGAACTGCACTGCCGCAAAGGGCACCGAGGTCTCCTACTTCTGGTTCAAAGGGGACCAGGTCTTGGAAAGCGACGATCGCGTCTATCTGAGCGACGATAACCGCAACATAACGTTCAACACAACAGTCCGGGAAGACTCCGGCAACTACACCTGTTACGCCAATAACAGCCTTTCTAATAGCAGCAGCACCTATTATCTGGATGTTTATTGTAAGTCTGGGTTTTACTCTCATAGGAAGTGAATGGGAAGACTTGGGTTTGGAGTAACTCTTCATTCGAAGGAAGGTGTAAAGAGCCACTTTGGGTCTCGTTTAAGGGAAGGAGAAGTTGAGCAACAACAACCACAACGGTGGTTGTATGTTTTCCGGGCTGTATGGCGATGTTCTAGGAGCATTCTCTCCTGTCGTTTCGCCCACATCTATGGCAGGCATCCTCACTATATATATAGCTCACCACCTCTGAGGATGCCTGCCATAGATGTGGGCAAAACGTCAGGAGAGAATGCTCCTGGAACATGGCCATACAGCCCGGAAAACATACAACAGCCCTGTGATCTCGGCCATGAAAGCTTTCAACAACATAACAACCACACTAACAACAACAACAAAATGATACATACAGTAGAGTCTCACTTATCCAACATTCACTTATCCAACGTTCTGGATTATCCAACGCATTTTTGTAGTCAATGTTTTCAATACATCGTGATATTTTGGTGCTAAATTCGTAAATACAGTAATTACTACATATAATTACTGCATATTGAACTACTTTTTCTGTCAAATTTGTTGTCTAACATGATGTTTTGGTGCTTAATTTGTAAAATCATAACCTAATTTGATGTTTAATAGGTCTTTCCTTAACTCCTCCTTATTATCCAACGTTCTGCCGGCCCGTTTATGTTGGATAAGTGAGACTCTACTGTAGTTGAAAAATAATAAATCATTTTAGGAAGAGCAATACTGTACATCCGTGATTGTGTGATGCCGATCCACAACTTAGTCCAAAATAATAATAAATACAGTAGTCTCTCACTTATCCAACATAAACGGGCCGGCAGAATGTTGGATGAGCGAATATCTTGGATAATAAGGAGGGATTAAGGAAAAGCCTATTAAACATCAAATTAGGTTATGATTTTACAAATTAAGCACCAAAACATCATGTTGTACAACAAATTTGTCAGAAAAAGTAGTTCAATACACAGTAATGCTATGTAGTAATTACTGTATTTATGAATTTAGCACCAAAATATCACAATATATTGAAAACATTGACTACAAAAATGCGTTGGATAATCCAGAAACTTGGATAAGCGAGGCTTGGATAAGTGAGACTCAACTGTAGTTGAAAAATAATAAATCATTGAGTTTGGGGTAACTTCATTTTAAAAAGGCATGAATTGCCATCTGTAAGCCACCCCGAGTCCCTTTGGAGAGGTGATGGTGGGATTTAAGAATAAAGTTGCTATTATTGGTATTATTATTATTTTAAAAATAAATGTAAATAATAAATAGAAAAAGAGCAATCACCCCAAGATGGGGGTTGTTGTATGTTTTTCAGGCTGTATGGCCATGTTACAGAAGTATTCTCTCCTGACGTTTCGCCCACATCTATGGCAGGCATCCTTAGAGGTGGCCTGCCATAGATGTGGGCAAAACGTCAGGAGAGAATGCTTCTGGAACATGGCCATACAGCCTGAAAAAACATACAACAACCCTGTGATCCCAGCCATGAAAACCTTCGACAACACACCCAAGATTGACAAATACCAACCTACACCTCGGTCTGCATTTACCAAATGTGCATCATTAGAACCCAGATACATTTCTAATCTTCGTGCCCAAGTTGCTTTATTGCTCAAGGTGCATCTACACGGTAGGATTAATGCAGGGATCGGATGGTTTCTTCTTGCCTAGCACAAAAGGGTTGGACTGGGTGGCCTTTAGGGGTCCCTTCCAGCTTTTAGGTAATGTGATCCAAAAGAAACTGGATGGCCATCTGTTAGGAGGGCTTTGATGGTGTCTTCATGTCTGGGAAAAGGAGATTGGGCTTGATGTCACTTTAACGCAAGGCTATGCCATTCTGGGAGTTGTAGTTTTGCAAGGTCTTTCGCCATCTATGTCTATATCTATATATCTACTAGCTGTGCCCGGCCACGTGTTGCTGTGGCTAGGACTTTATTTTTCTTTTCTTTTTGTTGAATGAACGTAGAGGCGTGGATGAGAGGTTGTGCTGTCAATTTTTGAGGTTGTGGGGCGTTTAGTTTAGTTGTTTTGTCCGGTGCCGTGATTCCATTACCCTTTTATATATATAGATATCTATAGGCTAATGCCTCACCAAACTACAACTCCCACCATTCCATAGAATCAAGCCTCAACCATTAAAGTGCTATCAAATTGTCTTTTTTCTCCTCTCCTTCTTTTTTTCTTCTTCTTTCTTCTTTTTTCTTTCTTTTTTTTAATAGTAATTTTTTTTTTAATTGAAAGTAAAATACGTTTCTTTAAACATAAAAAGTGGGGGAACATTTTCAGAAAAGTAAAGTAGGAAAAGAAAAAGGTGAGAGAAAGAGAAAAAATAATAATGAAAAAATACGATAGAAAGAAAAACTAAAAATAATAAAAAATTAAAAATAAAAATAGAAAAACCTAAAAATAAAAATTGGAAAAGGGTGTCCTTCCTTTCTTCTTCATGGCGGGAAAAAATATTTCTTTCTTCATCTGTTTATTCAATTTTATCTTTCTGTAACATTTACTGGTAGTGATTTACTTGTATTATTTATTTTATTTTTTAAATTTTATTTTAGATAGTCCATTTGACTTTATTACTTTTTAATCATTCTGTAAAAGGGGTCAAATCCGTCTCTTTCGTGTTCTTTCCTTGCGATCTTGCAAGTATTTTAGTTAGTTTGTCCATGTTCATAACATCTATTGCTTTTCTTATCCATTCTTCTTAATTCTTTTTTCTTTTCTTCTTCTTCTCTTCTTTTTTCTTCTTTTTCTCTTCACTTTTCTTCCTCTTCTTTCTTTTTCTTTCTCCTTTCCTCATTTCCCCCATCACTTCATTCTTTCCTGATGCTTCTTTATAACTCTTACAGATTTTATTCTTTATGGAAAAAAATTCAAGAAAATTATTTAACGAGAAAGTGCTATCAAAGTGCATTAATTCTACAGTGTAGATGCATACTCTTACCATTTCTTCTTTTTCTTATTTTCTTCTTTTTTCTTCTTTTTCTTTTCTTCTTTTTCTTCTTCTTTTCTTCTTTTTCCTTCTTTTTCCTTCTTTTATTCTTTTTCTTCTTTCTTCTTTTTTCTCCTTTTCTTCTTTTTTCTTCTTTTTCTTTCTTTTTCTTCTTCTTTTCTTCTTTTTCTTCTCTTTTCTTCCTCTTCTTTCTTTTTCTCTCTCCTTTCCTCATTTCCCCCATCACTTTATTCTTTCCTGATCTTTCTTTACAGATTTTATTCTTTGTAAAAAAAAATCTTCTTTTCTCTTCTTTTCTCTTATTTTTGTTTTCTTTTCTTCCTCTTCTTTCTTTTTCTCTCTCCTTTCCTCATTTCCCCCATCACTTCATTCTTTATAACGCTTATAGATTTTATTCTTTGTTGAAAAAAAACTTCAAGAAAATTATTGAATGAGAAAGTGCTATGAAACTGCATTAATTCTACAGTGTAGATGCATACTCTTGGCTCATATTTTGGCATATTGAGCAGCACGTATTCCTTTTTAAAGCCAGGACTTTCCCATCTAATATCCCTTATTTTGAATCCAGAGTCCCCAAATCTCTGATTATAATCCCTGTCCCAAGAGGTGGATGCAATTGCCTGTGACTGTCCATAAACAAACCTGATCTTTCCAACTAAATTCTGATATCCAGTTTGCCTTTTTTAAAACAACATGGGTTTTTTTTTAGTTCCTTTTCTCTGTATATCGATTGCCAAGTCTAAGAGTTCCCCATTTAGCATCAAACAACCGCCTTTTCCACAAGTGACTCAAAAACACGTAACAACGGGTTCCCCAAAATAGCAGGCATTTTAAAGAGCCCACATCCGACTTGGTGGTTTGACTTCCCATTTTAGCTCAGCCGTAGGCCATTGCAATCTCGATGGCGAAATAATAATAATAATAATAATAATAATAATAATAATAATAATAATAATAATAATAATATAAATCCATACTAATGAGTCCCAAAGGGAATTGCAAACCATCCCTGTTTTTCATCAAAGGGATCAGATGGTGTCTTCCTGCTTGATGAAAGGTCATTGCTCTGGATGGCCTTAATAATAATAATAATAATAATAATAATAATAATAATAATAATAATAATAATCCATACTAATGAGTCCCAAAGGGAATTGCAAACCATCCCTGTTTTTCATCAAAGGGATCAGATGGTGTCTTCCTGCTTGATGAAAGGTCATTGCTCTGGATGGCCTTAATAATAATAATAATAATAATAATAATAATAATAATAATATAAATCCATACTAATGAGTCCCAAAGGGAATTGCAAACCATCCCTGTTTTTCATCAAAGGGATCAGATGGTGTCTTCCTGCTTGATGAAAGGTCATTGCTCTGGATGGCCTTAATAATAATAATAATAATAATAATAATAATAATAATAATAATAATAATATAAATCCATACTAATGAGTCCCAAAGGGAATTGCAAACCATCCCTGTTTTTCATCAAAGGGATCAGATGGTGTCTTCCTCCTTGATGAAAGGTCATTGCTCTGGATGGCCTTAATAATAATAATAATAATAATAATAATAATAATAATAATAATAATAATAATACATCTTTATTTATATACCGCCCTATCTCCCGGATGGGACTCAGGGCGGTTTCCAATCATAAAAACAACACAAACATTACATAACAACATAATAACACATTATTAAGTAAAAATACAATTATAGAAATAACTAACACTTACATGACCTGATCAAGGGGACGGGAACCACAAACCCAATATATTAAAAATATATCATTTTAAGTTAGAGAAATCTTGTGCAATATATTCAGGCCCAGATCTCGTTTAACTCTAGGGAAATATAGAGTATGATTGACTCTCTTTCTCTGGAGGCCGATGGCCATCAGTCGGGAGGGATCCGATAGTGTCTTCCTGCCTAGCAGAAAAGGGTTGGACTGGATGGCCTTTAGGGGTCCCTTCCAACTTTTGGGCTCTATGGGTCAATAGAAACTGGATGACCATCTGTTGGGTGGGTTTTGATGGTGTCTTCCTATCTGAGAAAGCTGCCAGGTTCAAATCCCACCCGGGGAGAGCGCAGATGAGCTCCCTCTGTCAGCTCCAGCTCCATGCGGGGACATGAGAGAAGCCTCCCACAAGGATGGTAAAAACATCAAAATATTCAGGCAGAGTCCCTTGGGCAACGTCCTTGCAGACGGCCAATTCTCTCACTCCAGAAGCAACTTGCAATTTCTCAAGTCGCTCCTGACACGGAAAGAAAAATCTGAGACAGGGAGATTGGACTTGATGGCCTTTAGGGGTCCCGTCCAACTTTTGGGCTCTATTGGTCAACAGAAACTGGATGGCCATCTGTTGAGTGGGCTTTGATGGTGTCTTCCTATCTGAGAAAGGGATTTTGGACTGGATGGCCTTTGGGGGGTTCCTTCCAACTCTACGATTCTTTGGAAGACTTTATAAATAATATATAATCATAATAATTTTATTTTTGTATGCCGCCTCCATCTCCCCAACGGGGATATAATATCATATAATCTTTAAGCAGAGGCTGAATGGCCATCTGTCGGGAGGGATCGGACTGTGTCTTCCTGCCTAGCAGAAAAGGTTGGACTTGATGGCCTTTAGAAGTCCCAACTTTTCAGGTGATGTGAGCCAACAGAAAGTGGATGGCCATCTGTTGGGACGGATTGGATAGTGTCTTCTTGCCCAGCAGAAAGGGGCTGGACTAGATTGCCTTTGGGGGTCCCTTCCAACTCTAGGACTCTCTGGAAGTCTTTCAGCAGAGGCTGGATGGCCATCTGTCAGGAGGGATCAGATGTTGTCTTCCTCCCTAGCAGAAGGGTTGGACTAGATGGCCTTTAGGGGCCCTTTCCAACATTTGGGTTATGTGATTCAACAGACTGGGTGGCCATCTGTTGGGAGGGTTTTGAAGGTGTTGTCCTGCCTTGCAGAAAGGGGTTGGACTGGATGGCCTTTAGAGACCCCATCCAAAGTTTAAGTTATCTGATTCAACAGAGACTAGGTGGCCATCCGTTGGGAGGGTTCTGAATGTAAACACAGAAATATCATGACATATTGAAAACATTGACTACCAAAATAGCTTGGATTATCCAGAAGCTTGGATAAGCGAGGCTTGGATAAGTGAGAGACTACTGTATATTATATACCATACTTTTCCTTTTTTTCCCATTTTGCCGGACTATAGTTGACCAGGTGGCCACCAAGCAATAATAATAATAATAATAATAATAATAATAATAATAATAATAATATATTTAGCCCAACTCCTTTCTGCCATTGTGGACCAAAAGCACAAGCAAAGCACCCCTGACAGATGGCCTCCCAGCCTCAATGTTAATAATAATAATTATTATTATTACAGTAGAGTCTCACTTATCCAAGCTAAACGGGCCGGCAGAAGCTTGGATAAGCGAATATCTTGGATAATAAGGAGGGATTAAGGAAAAGCCTATTAAACATCAAATTAGGTTATGATTTTACAAATTAAGCACCAAAACATCATGTTATGCAACAAATTTGACAGAAAAAGTAGTTCAATACGCAGTAATGTTATGTTGTAATTACGGTATTTACGAATTTAGCACCAAAATATTATGATATATTGAAAACATTGACTACAAAAATGGCTTGGATAATCCAGAAGCTTGGATAAGCGAGGCTTGGATAAGTGAGACTCTACTGTATTATTATTATTGACACAACGACATTGTATGATACAGCAAACAAGATAGATATGCTGGAAATCATATCACAAAATCACAAGTCGAACTCTTCGCAAGTGTTTAGGACTGTGTGATTATTATTATTATTATTATATTTTGTATTTGTGGAGCATCAGAGGTGGAGGATATCGCACATGTCCTGTTCAGCTGTGAATTGTATAAGAAAGAGAGAGACCAATGACTCAGGCCATACATTATTCACAAAACACACTGGGACCCACATATTGAAACTTCATTTTTGTTGGCTGGCCAGAATCCTAAAATAACACACAAAACAGCCCTTTTCCTATTCAAAGCAACACAGCTGAGAATTGTTTTGATACAGCCAATGGGCTAATCAATAAAATGTGATTATTATTAATAATAATAATAATAATAATAATAATAATAATAATAATAATAATAATAATATGTTGGCTGGCTAGAACACACAAAACAGCCCTTTTCCTATTCAAAGCAACACAGCTGAGAATGGTTTTGATACAGCCAATGGGCTAATCAATAAAATGTGATTAATAATAATAATAATAATAATAATAATAATAATAATAATTGGAAAATGAACATGCAAAGATACTGTGGGACTTCCGAATCCAGACTGACAAAGTTCTGGAACACAACACACCAGACATCACAGTTGTGGAAAGGAAAAAGGTTTGGATCATTGATGTTGCCATCCCAGGTGACAGTCGCATTGACGAAAAACAACAGGAAAAACTCAGCCGCTATCAGGACCTCAAGACTGAACTTCAAAGACTCTGGCAGAAACCAGTGCAGGTGGTCCCGGTGGTGATGGGCACACTGGGTGCCATGCCAAAAGATCTCAGCCGGCATTTGGAAACAATAGACATTGACAAAATCACCATCTGCCAACTGCAAAAGGCCACCCGACTGGGATCTGCACGCATCATCTGAAAATACATCACACAGTCCTAGACACTTGGGAAGAGTTCGACTTGTGGTTTTGCGAAACGAAATCCAGCATGTCTATCTTGTTTGTTGTGTCATACAATGTCGTTGTGTTGATAATAATAATAATAATAATAAAAGAGGGTTGGAAGAGACCCCTTGGGCCATTTAGCCCAACCCCCTTCAGCCTTTGTGCCGTGGGGGCCGGATAAATGGCTTCAATGGGCCGCATGTGGCCCGCGGGCTGTAGTTTGGGGACCCGTGCTCCAGACCTTTCCAAGGCCCATCGCCTTGCTCTCCTGTGTCCGCTCCAGATGGGCCCGACATCCCCGTCATCCTCCCCAAGACACCGTATTACGCCGCGGGCACCACACTCCGCCTTTCCTGTACCGCGGCCTCCAACCCGCTTGCAAACTACACTTGGCATTTTGGGAACGGCAGTGTTTCCTCCGGGAGCACCCTGACTTTTAACCTGATTCTGAATGACACTGGGTTCTACAACTGCACGGCATCCAATGACGAGACGGATAAAAGCTCAACTCAATCCCAGAAGGTTACTGTTGTGGGTGAGTATCCTGCGAGTTGCATGCCTCCGTGTTGTGCGAGTGACTTCTGGCGAAAGTCTTTGTGGCCTGCTGCGCCTGTGCGCGGGTGCGTCTACACCGTGTGGACAAATGCAACTCGAATCCGCTCTAAGTGCCACGGGGTTGCAAGGTCTGCGAGCTCTGTCATCTTCTCTGCAGCAAACTACAACTCCCAGCATCCCATAACTTTCCACCGTGTCTCCGGTGGAATCCCTTTCCGATTTATTTTCGCCTTATTTGTGTCCCACTTTCTGTCTTCCTGGCACGTCATCTGCCAATGTCTGCGGCTCCTCGAGAGTTGATTTTCCCAACCCACAAATCCAATTTCTTGCCGTTCCGCATGCGTTGCAACCTTCTCTCCGAAGTATATCCTCCATCCGTCTCCACGGAGCTTCCAAATCATGACAATCAATGGGATGTTTTCTTCTCTCTTTTGCATGGTCTCTCTTCATTTCTGAAATCCTCAAGGCATCTCTTATGCCTTGCATCTGAGTCTTGATATCACTGTCCGTTGTTTCCTCGTACTTAGAACCACTCCAAATCACCCACTCTTATTATAACAAGAAAGAAGTATCCATGTATTTTTCCCATCGGTCAATGAATCTTGGTCTTTAGGCCTCTTGGTCTTTGGTCTTTAGGCAGAGGTTGGACGGGTGTCTTTCAGGAAGGTTTCGGTTGTGTATTCCTGCTGCTTGGACTAGATAGCGTTTCAGGGACCTTTTAGATTCTAAGATATTATCCTTCTAGGTCTCAAGTAGAAGAGATTTGCAATGGGCTTTTGGAGACTTCTATGTAGACGTTTCATGAGATAAAGATATAGATGGCTGGGTAGATAGGGAGCTAGGTGGATGGATGGAGAGAGAGATAGCTGGATGGATGGGTAGATGGATAGATAATAGTTAGATGGTAATGGATGGATGGATGGATGGATGGATGGATGGATGGATGGATGGATACATAGCTGGGTGGATGGGTAGATGGATAGATAATAGTTAGATGGTAATGGATGGATGGATGGATGGATGGATGGATGGATGGATACATAGCTGGGTGGATGGGTGAGTGGGTGGATCAATGGGTGGATCGATAGATGTATAGCTGGATGGATAGATAGATAGATAGATAGATAGATAGACAGACAGATAGGCAGAGAGAGAGAGAGAGAGAGGGAGAGAGATGGATAGCTAGATGAATGGATGGATGGATAGATACATACATACACAGCTGGATGGAGAGAGAGACATAGCTGGATGGATGGATAGATAGCTGGATGGATAGACAGATGGATGGATGGATAGTTTGATGGATAGCTGGCTGGATGGATGCATAGCTGGGTGGATGGGTGAGTGGGTGGATCAATGGGTGGATCGATAGATGTATAGCTGGATAGATAGATAGATAGATAGATAGATAGACAGACAGATAGGCAGAGAGAGAGAGAGAGAGAGAGAGAGAGAGAGAGAGAGAGATGGATAGCTAGATGAATGGATGGATAGATACATACATACATACACAGCTGGATGGAGAGAGAGACATAGCTGGATGGATGGATAGATGGATGGATAGATAGATAGCTGGATGGATAGACGGATGGATGGATAGTTGGATGGATAGCTGGATGGATAGATGGATGGATGGATAGCTGGATGGATGGATGGAAGGATGGATGGATGGATGGATGGATGGATGGATGGATGGATGGATGGATGGATAGAGAGATTTATGGATAGTTGGATGGATGGATATTTGGATGGATGGATGGATGGATGGATGGATACATAGATACATAGCTGGGTGGATGGGTGAGTGGGTGGATCAATGGGTGGATCGATAGATGTATAGCTGGATAGATAGATAGATAGATAGATAGATAGATAGATAGATAGATAGACAGACAGATAGGCAGAGAGAGAGAGAGAGAGAGAGAGAGAGAGATGGATAGCTAGATGAATGGATGGATAGATAGATACATACATACACAGCTGGATGGAGAGAGAGACATAGCTGGATGGATGGATAGATAGATAGATAGCTGGATGGATAGACGGATGGATGGATAGTTGGGTGGATAGCTGGATGGATGGATGGATGAATAGACGAATGGATGGATAGCTGGATGGATAGATGGATGGATGGATAGCTGGATGGATGGATGGAAGGATGGATGGATGGATGGATGGATGGATGGATGGATGGATGGATGAATAGAGAGAGTCAGATTTATGGATAGTTGGATGGATGGATATTTGGATGGATGGATGGATGGATGGATACATAGATACATAGCTGGGTGGATGGGTGAGTGGGTGGATCAATGGGTGGATCGATAGATGTATAGCTGGATAGATAGATAGATAGATAGATAGATAGATAGATAGATAGATAGATAGATAGATAGGCAGAGAGAGAGAGAGAGAGAGAGAGAGAGAGAGAGAGAGAGAGAGAGAGAGAGATGGATAGCTAGATGAATGGATGGATGGATAGATACATACATACACAGCTGGATGGAGAGAGAGACATAGCTGGATGGATGGATAGATAGATAGATAGCTGGATGGATAGACGGATGGATGGATAGTTGGGTGGATAGCTGGATGGATGGATGGATGAATAGACGAATGGATGGATAGCTGGATGGATAGGCGGATGGATGGATAGCTGGATGGATGGATGGATAGAGAGAGTCAGATTTATGGATAGTTGGATGGATGAATGGATGGATGGATACATACTTACCAACATACATACATAGCTGGATGGAGAGAGAGAGAGAGAGAAGAAATAGATTAGTTGGATCAATGGATGAATGTATAGCTAGATAAACAGATGTGAAAACATGTATGTATGTTTGTACTTCAAAGACAATGTGCTGGCACAATTGATACTATAAAAATCCATCACGGCCCTTTCCCAATCACGGAAATGAGATAGCATGTGCTAATATCTATCAATATAGACATAGACTGGTAGGCAACATCTCATATATAATAGATATAGTATATATATTGGTGGAGGAGCGTATGCAGTGAATCCCATCTTTTTGTTGTTGCTTTGGGCGCCTTTTCTCACCGGAGCCGACAAACAAAACCTTGTGCGCATTCTTTGCCTCCAAATCCTGCATGAAATGTGATTGAATCAATGCGAGAGAGTTTCGATGCCATTTCTGTCCGATTTATGGAAGAAATTCGGGGAGCGTTGTGTTGTGCAGATGTGTGCTTTTCCCCATCTTTGGACCCATTTTGGCTTTATAGCCATTGCGATACCAAATGCATGTGTTTTAAGTAGGACGGTAGTGATTTATCTCGTTCAACAAGTTTTTAATGGCTTTCGTGATTGTGTTGGTTTGAACTGTTTTTAATAAGTCTCTCGTTTAATTCCGTTTTAATGTTTATACACTTTGGTTTTAATGTATACATTGCACCAGTTAATTTGTTAGACACTTTGAATCCCCTTGAGAGAGAAAAAGTGGCATACAAATAACCATTATTATTATTATTTGCTTGTGATTTCCCTTGGATTGCAAAATGTTTGAATTCTCAGACCATATTATTATTATTATTATTATTTCCATATGTAATTCTGTCTAGCATACTTCAGGCTTTAATGTATATATTGTGCCATTTTTATTTGTTCGCTGCTTTGGGTCTCCTTGAGAGGGAGAAAACGAGATGCTATAATAATAATAATAATAATAATAATAATAATAATAATAATAAATATTAATAATAGTAGTAGTAATAACATCCCAAACTTTGTGTTTGTGTGTAATTTCCCTTGGACTGCAAAATATTTAAATGCTCAGACCGTATTATTATTATTTCCCGTATATAATTCTGTCTTGCAAACTTCATTTATTATTATTGGGTTGCTTCCCGAAGCATTCTCTCCTGACATTTCACCCACATCTATTTATTATTATTATTATTATTATTATTATTGACACAAAGATAGAGTATGACACAGCAAACGAGATATATATGCAGGATTTCATATTATTATTATTATTATTATTATTATTGACACAAAGGTAGAGTATGACACAGCAAACGAGATATATATGCAGGATTTCATATTATTATTATTATTATTATTGACACAAAGAGAGAGTATGACATAGCAAACGAGATATATATGCTTGATTTCATATTATTATTATTATTATTATTATTATTGACACAAAGATAGAGTATGACACAGCAAACGAGATATATATGCTGGATTTCATATTATTATTATTATTATTATTATTATTATTGACACAAAGAGAGAGTATGACACAGCAAACGAGATATATATGCTTGATTTCATATTATTATTATTATTATTATTATTATTGACACAAAGATAGAGTATGACACAGCAAACGAGATATATATGCTGGATTTCATATTATTATTATTATTATTATTATTATTATTATTATTGACACAAAGATAGAGTATGACAGCAAATGAGATATATATGCTGGATTTCATATTATTATTATTATTGACACAAAGATAGAGTATGACACCGCAAATGAAATATATATGCTGGATTTCATATTATTATTATTATTATTATTATTATTATTATTATTATTATTATTATTATTGACACAAAGATAATGAGCAATGAGATATATATGCTGGATTTCATATTATTATTATTATTATTATTATTATTATTATTATTGACACAAAGATAGAGTATGACACAGCAAACGAGATATGTATGCTGGATTTCATATTATTATTATTATTATTATTTCCATGCTTTTCATCTCTGGATTGAGACCCAAAGCAGCTCAATTCCCGTAACATTCTGTGCAATGGGGTTTTTTTTTCTCCTGTGTTTTGGATCCATTCAAAGTCTTTTTAGGACACAAAGGGAGGACCTGACAAAAGGTAAGAACTTTCAATGAAAATGATGGATGTTTTCATGGTGAAACGCCTGTCTTAGGGATAATAAGGTTATATTCAGGGCAGATCAGAGTCACTAACCTGTTTCACAACCTTTTTTCGGTTGAGACGATGACAATAAATGTGAGTCACCACTTTCTCGATTCGGACGTTTTGCAATGTTTGATCTCTCCGTGCATCAAGGGCCTGATTTCAATGCAAAAATCGTCATAGTATGAATTCATTTTTCTATCCATATATTATTATTATTATTATTATTATTATTATTATTATTATTATTGTGGAAATATTTGCATGCTTTTGTCCTTTCCGCATTTGCCGCTCCCTTGGCTTTTATTCCATCCTCCTCTCTCTTTATATTCCTCCTTTCTCCCATGTTAATGCAATTCTCAATGCAATTCCGTCAGCTATATCCCATAATACTCATTATACAGTCATTACAGAACCATATACTGTATATACTCGAGTATAAGCCTAGATTTTCAGCCCTTTTCTTAAAGACTGAAAAAGCCCCCCTTGACTTAAACTCGGGTGAGGGTCCTGGTTGGCTTATATTTGGGTCAGTTTATACTCGAGAATATAAAAATTGTACAATTCTATATATATTATATATATAAGAGTGATGGAATCCCGGCGACCAACAAAACAACAAAACTACAGACCCCCCAAACTCGACATTTGACAACACAACCCATCATCCATGCCTCTAGGTTGATACAACAAAAAGAAAAGAAAAATAAAGTCCTAATTAGAGGGAGATGAATAATTGTTTTTATCCAATTGCTGCTAGTTAGAAGGCTAAGCTCCGCCCACTCGGGCTCCTAGCAACCCACTCAGCCCAGGGGACAGGCAGAGTTAGGCCTCACTTAGACCTCTTCCACAGATTATCTAATTTTAACTGGATTATATGGCAGTGTAGACTCAAGGCCCTTCCTCACAACTATATATTCTTATCTGCTTATATTATCTGCTTTGCACTGGATTATCTTGAGTCCACACTGCCATATAATCCACTTCAGTGTGCATTTTATACAGCTGTGAAGAAGGGGCCTCATATAATCCAGTTCTAAGCAGATAATATAAGATTATCAATATACAGTAGAATCTCACTTATCCAACATAAACAGGCCGGCAGAACGTTGGATAAGTGAATATGTTGGATAATAAGAAGGGATTCAGGAAAAGCTGATTAAACATCAAATTAAGTAATCATTATACAAATTAAGCACCAAAACATGTTATACAACAAATTTGACAGAAAAAGAAATATATATGCTGGATTTCCTATTATTATTATTATTATTATTATTATTATTATTATTATTATTATTATTATTATTTTATGACACAGCTAGATATGCTGAATTTTGTATTATTATTTTTATTCTTATTCTTATTATTCTTATTATTATTGTAATGCTTAAAAATGAGCATTTCTAAGGAAACCCCCAAGGGTGGTTCCGAACAGGATCTACTGCAACCGAGACCAGTGTAGACCTGTGGAGTCGGTTCTTGGAAGTCCTTTGGACCCAAGACCTAGGGGAGCGTGACGCACATTGGACACTATGAACTATGGTCCTAATAATATCATAGCTCTCATAAAACGACTCTTAACGGCAGCTTGTGATGGAGAGAAACACCCACGTTTTGATTGCCGGCGGTTTCTGTGGATGACCCTCTCCAGGACTTTGCCCCGTTGTTCCCTCCCTGGTTTCCTGGCAAAAGCGGCTAATTACAGGGCAGGATGAAACCAGGGAAGGGTTTCAGTCGCCCTTGTTTCTCTAAGCAAAAAAGGCCGCCTTTCTCCCCGTCTGTTTGCTTCCCGGAGGCCTTGCATTTGGGCCTTGCGCATGGTAAAATCCTAAGTTGGAAGGGGGCACCCAAAGGCCATCCAAACCAACCCCTTTCCGACACAAACGAAGGCACAACCCAAGCCCTGGCACCATCCAATCCCTCCCGACAGGCTCTGCTTAAGAACCTCATCAGAATCATAGGTTTAGAAGGTTTACTCATTATTATTATCAAGCCGTGATGATAGATTGGTGAGAAATAAAATAATAATAATAATAATAATAATAATAATAATAATAATAATAATAATAATAATATGCCTCAAGTACCACCTCCCAGCAGCAAAGAACTGGTGGGATCACAAACCTGCAAAAGTCTTGGAAAATGAGCACACAAAGATACTGTGGGACTTCCGAATCCAGACTGACAAAAGTTCTGGAACACAACACACCAGACATCACAGTTGTGGAAAAGAAAAAGGTTTGGATCATTGATGTCGCCATCCCAGGTGACAGTCGCATTGACGAAAAACAACAGGAAAAGCTCAGCCACTATCAGGACCTCAAGATCGAACTTCAAAGACTCTGGCAGAAACCAGTACAAGTGGTCCCAGTGGTGATGGGCACATTGGGTGCCGTGCCAAAAGATCTCAGCCGGCATTTGGAAACAATAGACATTGACAAAATTACGATCTGCCAACTGCAAAAGGCCACCCTACTGGGATCTGCACGCATCATCCGAAAATACATCACACAGCCCTAGACACTTGGGAAGTGTTCGACTTGTGGTTTTGTGAAACGAAATCCAACATATCTATCTTGTTTGCTGTGTCATAATAAAATAATAATAATAAAACAAGCAGTCAAAGAAGAAGAACATGCCCTGGCAGAATATGTAAAGCAAAGTGAAGAACCTGCTTTGATTGAAGTCAAAAATCAGAAACTCCTCAAAGCACAGCAGACAAAAAACCAGTACAAGAAAACCGCACACAAACTAGAACTGACAGCTGGCACTGTCAAGCTTCTGCCGGCCCGTTTAGCTTGGATAAGTAAGACTCTACTGTAATGTAATTTTATTGGTACAGTAGAGTCTCATTTATCCAATATAAACGGGCCGGCAGAATGTTGGATAAGCGAATATCTTGGATAATATGGAGGGATTAAGGAAAAGCCTATTAAACATCAAATTAGGTTATGATTTTACAAATTAAGCACCAAGACATTATGTTATACAACAAATTTGACAGAAAAAGTAGTTCAATACGCAGTAATGCTATGTAGTAATTACTGTATTTACGAATTTAGCACCAAAATATCACGATGTATTGAAAACATTGACTACAAAAATGCGTTGGATAATCCAGAACGTTGGATAAGCGAGTGTTTGATAAGTGAGATTCTACTGTACCAATAATAATAGAGAAAAATAATAAATGTAATAATACCAACAATAATAGAGAAAAATAATAAATGTAATAATACGGGTTCGGGCTGTGGCGCAGGCTGGAGAGCAGCTGCAATCAATCACTGCAATGAATCACTCTGACCAGGAGGTCATGAGTTCGAGGCCCGGCACGGAGCCTATGTTTGTTTGTCTTTGTTCTATGTTAAAAAACATTGAATATTTGCCTATATGTGTAATGTGATCTGCCTTGAGTCCCCTTCGGGGTGAAAAGAGCGGAATATAAATGCTGTAAATAAAATAATAAATAAAATAATACCAACAATAATAGAGAAAAATAATAAATGTAATAATACCAACAATAATAGAGAAAAATAATAAATGTAATAATACCAACAATAATAGAGAAAAATAATAAATGTAATAATACCAACAATAATAGAGAAAAATAATAAATGTAATAATACCAACAATAATAGAGAAAAATAATAAATGTAATAATACCAACAATAATAGAGAAAAATAAATGTAATAATACCAATAATAATAGAGAAAAATAAATGTAATAATACCAATAATAATAGAGAAAAATAAATGTAATAATACCAATAATAATAGAGAAAAATAATAAATGTAATAATACCAACAATAATAGAGAAAAATAATACATGTAATAATACCAACAATAATAGAGAAAAAATGTAATAATACCAATAATAATAGAGAAAAATAATAAATGTAGTAATACCAACAATAATAGAGAAAAATAATAAATGTACCCTATATTCTCGAGTATAGGCTGACCCAAATATAAGCCAACCAGGACCCTCACCTGTTTAAGCAGAGGGGGGGGGGGGTTCAGTCTTAAAAAAAGGACTGAAAAACTAGGTTTATACTCGAGTATATACGGTATATATAATCTGCTAAGAATGTGTCCCATTTTGCTTCAACATGGTTTCTTTGTGCAGCAACTGACTCAGTGGGCTTCTCCTTCCCAAGTGGGGTCTCCTTGGTGGTCAAGACCCGGACGGGGCGCAGGGCGGGTGACCCTCCCTCTCTGTTTTGTGCGCAGAGCACCTCGACCCGCCCGTCCTGACGCCCGATTCCTACCTGCCGTTGGAGAAGGAGAACGTCACCTTGAAGTGCAACACCTCCAGCAGCGCCGCCGTCTCCTGGCAGAAGGACGGCAAGGATGAGCTCCCCGGGAATGCCGCCCTTTCGGAAAACAACAGGACACTCACCCTCTCCGGCTTCACCCAAAAGGACAACGGGACTTACACCTGCGTGGCCAGCAACCCGCGCTTCACAGCACCGAGCAACCCCAGTGTCCTCTCCATGGCCTGTGAGTTGGAGTAGTAATAACAATAATAATAACAATACATAATTCAAATTTTATGTGTATTCCGCAACATCTCCCGGGAGGAATTATACCCCGCTTTATCTTTCCTGCAGGAGACTCAAAGCGGCTTAACATTAAAGCATCAGCATACAATTCAAAGTATACGATGATGATGATGATGATGATGATTATTATTATTATTATTATTATTATTATATTTATACTCCGCTTTATCTCTCCTGCAGGAGGCTCAAAGCAGCCTAACATAAAAGCATCAGCATACAATTCAAAATATATTATTATTATTATTATTATTATTATTATTATTATTATTATTATATTTATACTCAGCTTTATCTCTCCTGCAGGAGGCTCAAAGCGGCTTAACATAAAAGCATCAGCATACAATTCAAAATTTATTATTATTATTATTATTATTATTATTATTATATTTATACTCCGCTTTGTCTCTCCTGCAGGAGGCTCAAAGCAGCCTAACATAAAAGCATCAGCATACAATTCAAAATATATTATTATTATTATTATTATTATTATTATTATTATTATTATTATATTTATACTCCGCTTTGTCTCTCCTGCAGGAGGCTCAAAGCGGCTTAACATTAAAGCATCAGCATACAATTCAAAATATATTATTATTATTATTATTATTATTATTATTAGATTTATACTCTGCTTTGTCTCTCCTGCAGGAGACTCAAAGCGGCTTAACATTAAAGCATCAGCATACAATTCAAAATATATTATTATTATTATTATTATTATTATTATTATTATTATTATTATTAGATTTATACTCCGCTTTGTCTCTCCTGCAGGAGACTCAAAGCGGCTTAACATAAAAGCGTCAGCATACAATTCAAAATATATTATTATTATTATTATTATTATTATTATTATTATTATTATTATTATATTTATACTCAGTTTTATCTCTCCTGCAGGAGGCTCAAAGCGGCTTAACATTAAAGCATCAGCATACAATTCAAAATATATTATTATTATTATTATTATTATTATTATTATTATTATTATTATTATTATTATTATACTCCGCTTTATCTCTCCTGCAGGAGGCTCAAAGCGGCTTAACATTAAAGCATCAGCATACAATTCAAAATATATTATTATTATTATTATTATTATTATTATTATTATTATTATTATATTTATACTCCGCTTTATCTCTCCTGCAGGAGGCTCAAAGCAGCTTAACATAAAAGCATCAGCATACAATTCAAAATATATTATTATTATTATTATTATTATTATTATTATTATTATTCTCCGCTTTGTCTCTCCTGCAGGAGGCTCAAAGTGGCTTAACATAAAAGCATCAGCATACAATTCAAAACATATTATTATTATTATTATTATTATTATTATATTTATACTCCACTTTATCTCTTCTGCAGGAGGCTCAAAGCGGCTTAACATAAAAGCATCAGCATACAATTCAAAACATATTATTATTATTATTATTATTATTATTATTATTATTATTATTATATTTATACCCCGCTTTGTCTCTCCTGCAGGAGGCTCAAAGCGGCTTAACATAAAAGCATCAGCATACAATTCAAAATATACTATTATTATTATATTTATACTCCGCTTTATCTCTCCTGCAGGAGGCTCAAAGCAGCCTAACATAAAAGTATCATCATACAATTGAAAATATTATTATTATTATTATTATTATTATTATTATTATTATTATTATTATTATTATTATGACACAGCAAACAAGATAGATATGCTGGATTTCGTATTATTATTATTATTATTATTATTATTATTATTATTATTATTATTATTATATTTATACTCCGCTTTATCTCTCCTGCAAGAGGCTCAAAGCGGTTTAATATAAAAGCATCAGCATACAATTCAAAATATATTATGTTGGAAACACCATTGGCAGGATAAGATGTCCAGTCCTTTGCTCATAATGCAGAGAGGTCAGGCCTTCAATCTCAGTCCAACCCTTAATTCTTTTCCTTTCTAGACGGGCCCAACAATGTCAAGATCAACTCGACCAGAAACCTCACCGTGGGGCTCGATTCTACGGTGTCCCTTGTCTGCTCCGCCGACTCCAACCCCGAAGCGCAGTTCCGGTGGTTTGTCAACAACACCGCTGTGACTGTGACCAAAGCGACCTACAACATTGCCTCGGTGACTTGGGGAAATGCCGGGGAATACAGGTGCCAGGCCAACAACTCCAGGACCAACCTCACAGGCACCTACACAGTCACCATCATCGTGCAAGTTGGTGAGTGTCCAAAACGGAGACATGGGCCGTTCTGTGTGCCCGTTTCCACTCAATTTATTTGTCCCATCACAGTAGGTTACGTTCTTCCATCTTGGTGCAAACGGCAGTGTGGCTGCTATAGTCATATACAGCAGCCTTGTTTCATGGGTCATATCTTGAATCAAAGGCATTGGCATTCAGTGCCAGTTTCTGCTCAGTCTATTCATTCCATCACATCAGGCAATCTTTATGTTCTTCCATCTTGGTGCAAACGGCAGTGTGGCTGCTATAGTCATATACAGCAGCCTTGTTTCATGGGTCATATCTTGAATCAAAGGCATTGGCTTTCGGTGCCTGTTTCTGCTCAGTCTATCTGTTCAATCCCATCAGGCAATCTTTATGTTCTTCCATCTTGGTGCAAACGGCAGTGTGGCTGCTATAGTCATATACAGCAGCCTTGTTTCATGGGTCATATCTTGAATCAAAGGCATTGGCATTCAGTGCCAGTTTCTGCTCAGTCTATTCATTCCATCACATCAGGCAATCTTTATGTTCTTCCATCTTGGTGCAAACGGCAGTGTGGCTGCTATAGTCATATACAGCAGCCTTGTTTCATGGGTCATATCTTGAATCAAAGGCATTGGCTTTCGGTGCCTGTTTCTGCTCAGTCTATCTGTTCAATCCCATCAGGCAATCTTTATGTTCTTCCATCTTGGTGCAAACGGCAGTGTGGCTGCTATAGTCATATACAGCAGCCTTGTTTCATGGGTCATATCTTGAATCAAAGGCATTGGCATTCAGTGCCAGTTTCTGCTCAGTCTATTCATTCCATCACATCAGGCAATCTTTATGTTCTTCCATCTTGGTGCAAACGGCAGTGTGGCTGCTATAGTCATATACAGCAGCCTTGTTTCATGGGTCATATCTTGAATCAAAGGCATTGGCTTTCGGTGCCTGTTTCTGCTCAGTCTATCTGTTCAATCCCATCAGGCAATCTTTATGTTCTTCCATCTTGGTGCAAACGGCAGTGTGGCTGCTATAGTCATATACAGCAGCCTTGTTTCATGGGTCATATCTTGAATCAAAGGCATTGGCATTCAGTGCCAGTTTCTGCTCAGTCTATTCATTCCATCACATCAGGCAATCTTTATGTTCTTCCATCTTGGTGCAAACGGCAGTGTGGCTGCTATAGTCATATACAGCAGCCTTGTTTCATTGATCATATCTTGAATCAAAGGCATTGGCATTCAGTGCCAGTTTCTGCTCAGTCTATCTGTTCAATCACATCAGGCAATCTTTATGTTCTTCCATCTTGGTGCAAACAGCAGTGTGGCTGCTATAGTCATATACAGCAGCCTTGTTTCATGGGTCATATCTTGAATCAAAGGCATTGGCATTCAGTGCCAGTTTCTGCTCAGTCTATTCATTCCATCACATCGGGCAATCTTTATGTTCTTCCATCTTGGTGCGTACAGCAGTGTGGCTGCTATAGTCATATACAGCAGCCTTGTTTCATGGGTCATATCTTGAATCAAAGGCATTGGCATTCAGTGCCAGTTTCTGCTCAGTCTATTCATTCCATCACATCAGGCAATCTTTATGTTCTTCCATCTTGGTGCAAACAGCAGTGTGGCTGCTATAGTCATATACAGCAGCCTTGTTTCATTGATCATATCTTGAATCAAAGGCATTGGCATTCAGTGCCAGTTTCTGCTCAGTCTATTCATTCCATCACATCGGGCAATCTTTATGTTCTTCCATCTTGGTGCGTACAGCAGTGTGGCTGCTGTGTTGGTGCATACAATGGTCGCAATGGTCATATATTGAAACGGAGACATTGGGATGGTGGTTCATATAGCAATCTTGCTACAATTGATATATATTGAATCAGAGACATTGGGATGGTGGTGCCTACGAAATCTTGCTTCATTGGTCATATATAGAATGGGAGACATTAGGATGGTGGTGCATATGGAAGTCTTGCCGCAATGGTCATATATAGAATTGGAGACATTGGGATGGTGGTACATACGGCAATCTTGCCACAATGGTCATATATTGAACTGGTTGCAATGGTCATATTTTGAATCTGAGACATTGGGATGGTGGTTCATATAGCAGTCTTGCTACAATGGATATATATTGAATCAGAGACATCAGGATGGTGGTGCCTATGGCAGTCTTGCCGCAAAGGTCATATATAGAATTGGAGACAATGGGATGGTGGTGCCTACAGAAGTCTTGCCGCAATTGTCATATATTGAATCTGAGACATTGAGATGATGGTAAATATGGCAGTCTTGCTACAATGGATATATACTGAATCAGAGACATTGGGATGGTGGTGCCTACGGAAGTCTTGCCGCAATGGTCATATATAGAATTGGAGACATTGGGATGGTGGTACATACGGCAATCTTGCCACAATGGTCATATATTGAACTGGTTGCAATGGTCATATTTTGAATCTGAGACATTGGGATGGTGGTTCATATAGCAGTCTTGCTACAATGGATATATATTGAATCAGAGACATCAGGATGGTGGTGCCTATGGCAGTCTTGCCGCAAAGGTCATATATAGAATTGGAGACAATGGGATGGTGGTGCCTACAGAAGTCTTGCCGCAATTGTCATATATTGAATCTGAGACATTGAGATGATGGTAAATATGGCAGTCTTGCTACAATGGATATATATTGAATCAGAGACATTGGGATGGTGGTGCCTACGGAAGTCTTGCCGCAATGGTCATATATAGAATTGGAGACATTGGGATGGTGGTACATACGGCAATCTTGCCACAATGGTCATATATTGAACTGGTTGCAATGGTCATATTTTGAATCTGAGACATTGGGATGGTGGTTCATATAGCAGTCTTGCTACAATGGATATATATTGAATCAGAGACATCAGGATGGTGGTGCCTATGGCAGTCTTGCCGCAAAGGTCATATATAGAATTGGAGACAATGGGATGGTGGTGCCTACAGAAGTCTTGCCGCAATTGTCATATATTGAATCTGAGACATTGAGATGATGGTAAATATGGCAGTCTTGCTACAATGGATATATATTGAATCAGAGACATTGGGATGGTGGTGCCTACGGAAGTCTTGCCGCAATGGTCATATATAGAATTGGAGACATTGGGATGGTGGTACATACGGCAATCTTGCCACAATGGTCATATATTGAACTGGTTGCAATGGTCATATTTTGAATCTGAGACATTGGGATGGTGGTTCATATAGCAGTCTTGCTACAATGGATATATATTGAATCAGAGACATCAGGATGGTGGTGCCTATGGCAGTCTTGCCGCAAAGGTCATATATAGAATTGGAGACAATGGGATGGTGGTGCCTACAGAAGTCTTGCCGCAATTGTCATATATTGAATCTGAGACATTGAGATGATGGTAAATATGGCAGTCTTGCTACAATGGATATATATTGAATCAGAGACATTGGGATGGTGGTGCCTACGGAAGTCTTGCCGCAATGGTCATATATAGAATTGGAGACATTGGGATGGTGGTACATACGGCAATCTTGCCACAATGGTCATATATTGAACTGGTTGCAATGGTCATATTTTGAATCTGAGACATTGGGATGGTGGTTCATATAGCAGTCTTGCTACAATGGATATATATTGAATCAGAGACATCAGGATGGTGGTGCCTATGGCAGTCTTGCCGCAAAGGTCATATATAGAATTGGAGACAATGGGATGGTGGTGCCTACAGAAGTCTTGCCGCAATTGTCATATATTGAATCTGAGACATTGAGATGATGGTAAATATGGCAGTCTTGCTACAATGGATATATACTGAATCAGAGACATTGGGATGGTGGTGCCTACGGAAGTCTTGCCGCAATGGTCATATATAGAATTGGAGACATTGGGATGGTAATACATACCTACGGCAGCCTCGCTTCATTGGTCATATATTGAACCGGTATACATTGGCTTTCGGAGACAATGGCCGACTTCTGGGAGGATGGTTGGTTTTGGTCGGGTTCCATCGAAACCATCCCACCTTCTTTGTTGAATTCAAAGAGCGGCTGACGCAAACGCAAGGAACCGGATCCAGCCTGTTGCTGGCGGTTGTCGCTTTTATTTGCTTACATTTGTGTCCTACACTTTGGGATGAAACAGCTCCTTTATGGTCTCATAAAGAAAAGGTGGCAGCACTGGATCACGCACAATCAAAGCCATAAACTTTTTAAAGAGAAATGAAAGGTTAATGGTTACCTGTTGTCGGTAAGGACTATCGAACCCATGGTGCACCTGAGCCTTTGTATTGAAACCCATTTCTTCTTTTCTCTCAATTGTTGAAGCGCCGTCTGTTTGCGTCCCGTATCTTTGCGTTTGTTTCCTTTGTGAAAAAGTTGGGGGGTATATATATATATGTGTGAATATTAACCCGTCATAGAGGTTTGCGTTAATATGTTATTTGTATTATTACCTTTATTATTTTTCTCTAATATTATTGGTATTATTACATTTATTATGTTTCTCCATTATTATTGGTATTATTACCTTTATTATTTTTCTCCATTATTATTGGTATTATTACATTTATTATGTTTCTCAATTATTATTGGTATTATTACTTTTATTATTTCTCTCCATTATTATTGGTATTATTACCTTTTTATTTCTCTCCATTGTTATTGGTATTATTACCTTTATTATTTTTCTGTAATATTATTGGTATTATTACATTTATTATTTCTCTCCATTATTATTATTGGTATTATTACCTTTATTATTTCTCTCTAATATTATTGGTATTACTACATTTATTATTTTTCTCCATTATTATTGGTATTATTACATTTATTATGTTTCTCAATTATTATTGGTACTATTATTTTTCTCTATTATTATTGGTATTATTACCTTTATTATTTTTCTCCATTATTATTGGTATTATTACCTTTATTATGTTTCTCCATTATTATTGGTATTATTACCTTGATTATTTTTCTCTAAAATTATGGGTATTATTACATTTATTATGTTTCTCCATTATTATTGGTATTATACACACACATACTGTATATGTGAATATTAACTCATCATAAAGGTGTGCATAGGTATCTGTGAATACTAATCAAATATAAAGGTGTCCCATTGATATTTAACCTGTGAATACTATCCCGTGATAATGTTATGAATTCCTATATATCTCTGAATATTAACCTATCGTAGAGGAGTGAATATGCGTATTATTTGTGACTACTAACCCATCGTAAAGGTGCGCATTTATATTTATATTAACTCATCATAAAGGTGCGTTCATAGGTATTTGTGAATACTAAACCATTCTAGAAGTGTGTGCTCATAGGTATGGCTGAAAACTAACCCGATATCAAGGTGTGAATACTAATACATATTTGTGAATCCTCATCTGTTGTAAACATGTGCATTTATATATACATGTGAATATTAAACTATACACAGGTATCTGTGAATATCAGACTATCATAAAGGTGTGCACAAGTATTAATATTCACAGATACCTATGCACCCCTTATGATAGTTTAATATTCATATTTAATATTCATATATATATAGACATGTGTGTGTATATGTGTGTGTTTGTGTGTATGTGTGTGTATGTGTGTGTGTGTATATATATATATATATATATATATATATATATATATATACATACATACTAGCTGTGCCCGGCCACTCGTTGCTGTGGCGAAGTCTGGTGGTATGGGAAATAAAAGTATTGAGGAATTGGTGGTAGTTAAGGTAAAGGGTAAAGGTTTTACTTTACATTAAGTCCATTATAAATGGGTTATATAGCTGTGTGGGAGTCTACACTGCCATATAATCCAGTCAAAATCAGATATTCTGTATTTTATAGGCAGTGTGGAAGAGGCCTAAGTGTGGCCTAACTCTACCTGTCCCCTGGGCTGAGTGGGTTGCTAGGAGACCAAGTGGGCAGAGCTTAGCCTTGGATAAAAACAATTATTCCTCTCCCTCTAATTAGGACTTTATTTTTCTTTTCATTTTGTTGTATGAACGTAGAGGCATGGATGAGGGGTTGTGCTGCCAAGTTTAGTGTTTCTGGGATTTGTAGTTTTGTTGTTTTGTCCTAGGCCGAAATTTCATTACCCTTTTATATATATAGATTCCGTATATACTCGAGTATAAGCCGACCCGAATATAAGCCGAGGCACCTAATGGCTACTAACCAGCTGCACCACAGTCCGTCCCTTATTTGTGCCACATTTGGTCCAGATCCATCATTGTTTGAGTCCACAGTGCTCTCTGGATGTAGGTGAACTACAACTCCCAAACCCAAGGTCAATGCCCACAAAACCCTTCCAGTATTTCCTGTTGGTTATGAGGGTTCTGTCTGCCAAGTTTGGCTGAATTCCATCATTGATGGGTTTCAGAATGCTCTTTGATTGTAGGTGAACTATAAGTCCCAGCAACTACAACTCCCAAATGCCAGGGTCTATTTTCCCCAAACCCCACCAGTCTTCACATTTGGGCATATTGAGTATTTGTGCCAAGTTTGGTCCAGATCCATCATTGTTTGAGTCCACCATGCTCTCCGGATGTACGTGAACTACAACTCCCAAACCCAAGGCCAACGCCTATCAAACCCTTCCAGTATTTTCTCCTGGAGTTCTGTGTGCCAAGTTTGGTTCAGTTCCATTGTTGGTGGAGTTCAGAATGTTCTTTGATTGTAGGTGAACTATAAATCCCAGCAACTACGACAAAATGAACCCCACCAGTATTCAAATTTGGCTGTATTGGGTATTTGTGTCAGATTTGGTTTAGTGAATGAAAATACATCCTGCGTATCAGATATTTACATTATGGTTCATAACAGTTGCGAAATTAGTTACGAAGTCGCAGCAGAAATTATTTTATTTTTATGAGGAACTCTATTTAGGAGTTGCGGCATTCGCAGAATATAAATATCTGTGCGCATTTAAGGTGGGAAGTCACAGTAAGAAATAGTCCTTAATATATAGTCTATTGCAGTCCAGAAAGAGTTCAGCAATATCCAAATTGTAATCCACAAGTGAAGCTCGATAGCTTACTTTAAGGAATCAAAGCCTGTCCATGAAACAATAGCAGGAACAAATTGTTGCAAATCCACTTGAAAAGTCCCGTAGCAGGAGCAAGAAAGCAAGGTAAACAAAGCAGAGTCAAACTCGATTCAGGAACAAAGAAGACGTGGTAGCAAGGCAAGGTCTACCCGGGAGTCGCGGCTCGGCGCGGCTCGCCTGGAACTGGGAACTCGACACAGATTCAGGAGACAAGGCAAGGAGCTGGAAACTGGAACCTCTTCCGAGGAAAGGCGAAGTTGACACCGCAACGAGAGTACAGTGAGGGGCACTTTTAAGGAATCCCAAGCCTGTAAGATTAAGGAGTACAGGACCCACAAAAACTTCCCATGGGAAAGTTAGCCACCTGACTTGTGAGCAGAGCCGGTCCAACAATGAGGCGAATTAAGCGGTTGCTTCGGGCGCCAAACATACGGGGGGCGCAGTCGAGACTGCTTTTTCTGTTGATTTGTTGTAAAACATGATGTTTTGGTGTTTAATTTGTAAAATCTTAATGTAATTTGATGTTTAATAGGCTTTTCCTTAATCCCTCCTTATTATTTATTTATTTATTTATTTACAGTATTTATATTCCGCCCTTCTCACCCTGAAGGGTGAGGATCACATTACACATATAAGGCAAACATTCAATGCCTTAACATAGAACAAAGACAGAGACAAACGCAGGCTCCTGTTGTATCCCAGCCACAGGCTGGCCAGATTCTGGATGACGATGGAGGGGATTCTGGGGATTCTGGATTTGGGATTCAAGATCAGCAGTCTGAGGCAGAGGTTAGCTCAGACATGCAGTTGCAGGATGAGCTGCTGATTCCAGGAGAAACAGATAACGGTCAAGCTGACATGAGAAATATTGAGGGAGAGACTTCAGCCTTGGAAAATAATGAGGATGACGGTTTAGCTTCTGACCAGGTGCAAGATAACGAGGAGTTATCTAGAGAGGACTGTTTGTCTTGGATGGGTTCCCAGGTCCGTAGAAGTGAGCGTTTGGCGCGCAAACATGAATCTAGCTGTGGGAAGAGGAATGCACTCCTAAGTTGTTCTTAAAGCATACTTTCACAGACTATTCTTTGTCAGTGCAATTTCATCGCTTCATCTGTGTGGAAGTTCTACCTAGCCAGCGTTCTAGGATCTTTGGGCCTTGTTCTTTGGACTCTTTGCCTTGTGGATTATCTTGGATTCTTGTATCTTGTGCTTTGGACTCTATGGACTAATTATTTGCCTTATGGATTATTGTTCCTGCTATGCTCTTTGATTCTATGGACTTAGCCCTTTTGGCTTAATAGACATTTATGAACTTGTGAATCTCTTGGACCTATTGACTCTTTCACTACAATTTTGAATTACCTTTTTATTGCTTGCTTGGTTTACATACTGTTTTGCTTAATAAAAACTTCAAAAGACTATCTGTGTGTCTGACTGGGTATCTATAGCAAGGTCAACTTAGTCTGAGGTGCGACAGCTCCGAGCTGGCCCCGAACTCATGAGTGATTTGTTGCAACTGGCTGCAGCTGGCTGCTCACCAGCCTGCGCCACAGCCCGGGTTTATTATCCAACATTTTCGCTTATCCAAAGCTTTTATTTTTCAGTGATTTTTTTTGGGGGGGGGGGGGTTGCCAAAATTCTGTTCGCATACACTTCACTTCACTTCACTTTACTTCTTAATTAGTCGCTCTCCACCAGAGTGCTCCGAGCGACTTACAATTTAAAATATCATTCCACAATATAAAAACATTCAACATAAACACATTCAACAGTGACTATTTGGCAAACTAGATCTGATCTACCAAATGCATAACCAAACAGCATACACTTGAAAAATACCTAGGGCCGGCTCTGCTTGTGAGCTAATCTTTGACTCCGTCTCAATCTCTCTCTCCTGCTTCTATCTTTTGTAACAAATTCCTTCCGATTAAAAGTCTCATCTTCACCTAGGTCTGGTGTGAGTAACAATGAGGAGACTTCGGAATGTTCGCCAATTAGAGGTTCTTCTGAAACAACCATATCAGGCAGCTGCAAGGCCAAGGAGCAGAATTGTCTGCAAAATCCGCAGCCTCATCTGTTTCCGACTCCATCTCTTGATGGAATACAGGCCATGATGGCTGACCTACAACACTCTCTCTCTCTGTTTTTTCCAGAGAAACCCGATAATCCAGATAATCCCGGGGGCCTTTCCGGAGGTGCCATTGCCGGGATCGTGATCGGCTGCCTGGCCGCGGTCATCCTCATTGCGGGGCTGGTCTACTACATCTGCACCAAGACTTCTGTGGGGTAAGTGGGACCCCCCCCGCCCCCCTCCTCTCCTCCTCCTCCTCCTCCTCCTCCTCCTCCTCCGCTCTGGGGCTCCTGGGCCTGGGCTTGGGGCTCACTCTGGGGGTCTGGTGCTGCCTCACTGGTGGGGGCTCCTCTCCTGCCTCTCTCCCCCCTCCTTCGCCAAGGGGTCCGGCCCTACAAGCCTCTGGGATCCGGGGATCGACGGGCAGGAGGCAAGCGCAACAGGGTCAAGAGCCAAAGGCACGGCGCTCGCTTGCACCCTTTGCCCTCCTCACTGGAAGGAATGAGAGAAGCCTACGTTTGGAAGGGGCACCCAGAGGCCATCCGGTCCAACATAGAGAGATAGACAAATTAGATAGATTAGATATATTAAAAAGAAAGAAAGAAAGAAAGAAAGAAAGAAAGAAAGAAAGAAAGAAAGAAAGAAAGAAAGAAAGAAAGAAAGAGAGAGAGAGAGAGAGAGAGAGATAGAATCCTGGAGTTGGAAGGGACACCCAAAGGTCATTCAGTCCAAAATAGATAGATACATAGGTAGGTAGGTAGGTAGAAAGATAGATAGATAGATGATAGATAGATGGATGGATAGCTGGATGGATAGATAGATAGATAGATAGATAGATAGATAGATAGATAGATGGATAGCTGGATGGATAGATAGATAGATAGATAGATAGATAGATAGATAGATAGATAGATAGATAGATAGATGGATGGATAGCTGGATGGATAGATAGATAGATAGATAGATAGATAGATAGATAGATAGATAGATAGATGGATGGATGGATGGATGGATGGATGGATGGATGGATGGATGGATGGATGGATGGATGGATGGATGGATAGCTGGATGGATAGATAGATAGATAGATAGATAGATAGATAGATAGATAGATAGATAGATGGATGGATAGCTGGATGGATGGATGGATAGATAGATAGATAGATGGATGGATGGATGGATGGATGGATGGATGGATGGATGGATGGATGGATGGATGGATGGATGGATGGATGGATAGATGGATAGCTGGATGGATGGATGGATGGATGGATGGATGGATGGATAGATAGATAGATAGATAGATAGATAGATAGATAGATAGATAGATAGATAGATAGATAGCTGGATGGATGGATGGATGGATAGATAGATAGATAGATAGATAGATAGATAGATAGATAGATAGATAGATAGATAGATAGATAGATAGGGATAGAATCCTGGAGTTGGAAGGGGCACCCAGAGGACATCCAGTCTAACATAGATAGACAAATTAGATAGATTATTTATATTAGATAGATAGATAGATAGATAGATAGATAGATAGATCCTAGATTTGGAAGGGGCACCCAGAGGCCATCCAGTCCAACATAGATAGATAGACAAATTAGATAGATTAGATATATTAAAGATAGATAGATAGATAGATAGATAGATAGATAGATAGATAGATAGATAGCCAAGATTTGGAAGGAGCACCCAAAGGTCATCCAAACCAACCCAGATAGATAGATAGATAGATAGATAGATAGATCAATTGATAGAGAGACAGACAGACAGACAGACAGACAGACAGAAGCCTAGAGTTGGAATAGAGACCAAAGGCCATCCAATCCAACCCAGATAGATAGATAGACAGAATCCTACAGTTGGAAGGGAACCTCAAAGGCCATCCAGTCCAACCTCATTCTGCCCGATGAGGAGACACAATCTAATCCCTCCCAGCAAATGGCCTTCCAGTCTTGGCTTAAAGGCCTACAGAGTAGTAGAGAGACTGGTCCGACCCCCTTCTGCTAGGTCGAAACACACAATCCGATCCCTCCTGACAGATGGCCATCCAGCCTCTGCTTCAAAATCCACAGAGAAGGATAGAGTGCTAGAGTTGAGACCGTTCAGTCCAGATCCATTCTGCCAGGAAGACACCATCCAATCCCTCCTGAGAGATGGCCACCCAGTCTTAGTTTAAAGACATGGTTCATGGGGGTTCGAGAGGGGCTCAGTTGTGCCTTGTGTGGGATCACCCAGTGTCTGCTGTCTACCTAGGAGGACGGAGCGGCACGCCTCCAATGGGACCGTCCCCTCGGCGCCCGGCCACAGTAAGTACCTGCCCAAAGGACGGGCCGGCCGGGTACTAACACCACCGCCAGCACCACGCTGCCCCTCGCCTCCTCCGGAGCTTGGAAGGGTGGCCTTCACTGGGCAACGATCCAAGAACAGTCACTTACCCAGGCTCTAATGTCCGTTGTGTTGAAAGTTGCACCACGCATCACGTTCCTATGCGCCAATGCCCAGCAAACGTTGCCTTTCCAAGCTCTGCCGAAGCTGCAGGAAAGTGAGCTCTCCTTTGCGGTTCCGTCAGCTCGTCCCAACTTTGGGTTGCCCGAATGTGAGCCAACCATGGTTGCGTCTACAGTGCAGGATTAATGCAGTTTGGCATCACTTTTAAGTGTCGTGGCTCAATGCGGTGGAATTGCGGGAGTTATTATGATTATTATATTTACATCCTCCTTTATCCCTCTCACCCTGGGTCCCCTCAGGGAGATACGGCGAATTATAAATAAAGTATTATTATTGTTATTATTATTATTGACACAAAGACAGAATATAACACAGCAAATGAGATCTATATGCTGGATTTCATATCACAGAATCACAAGTTGAACACTTCCCAAGCATTTAGGACTGTGTGATGTATATTATTATTATTGTTGTTGTTGTTGTTGTTATATTAGTATATTGTATGACACAGCAAACAAGATAGATATGCTGGATTTCATATCACAGAATCACGAGTCGAACACTTCCCAAGCGTTTAGGACTGTGTGATGTTTATTATTATTATTATTATTATTATTATTATTATTATTATTATTATTATTATTATTATTATTATTATGTCCTTGTATCAATAATAATAATAATAATAATAATAATAATAATAATAATAATAATATATATCACACAGTCCTAAACACTTGGGAAGTGTTCAGCTTGTGATTCTGTGATATGAAATATTATTATTATTATTATTATTATTTTATGAAACAGCAAACAAGATAGAGATGCTAGATTTTGTATCACAAAATCACAAGTCCAACACTTCCCAAGTGTCTAGGACTGTGTGATGTATTTTCGGATTATTATTATTATTATTTTATTATTTTATTATTTTATTATGACACAGCAAACAAGATAGATATGCTGGATTTCGTATCACAAAATCACAAGTCGAACACTTCCCAAGTGTCTAGGACTGTGTGATGTATTATTATTATTATTATTATTATTATTATTATTATTATTATTATTATTGTTGTATGACACAGCAAACAAGATAGATATGCTGGATTTCGTATCACAAAATCACAAGTCGAACACTTCCCAAGTGTCTAGGACTGTGTGATGTATTATTATTATTATTATTATTATTATTATTATTATTATTATTATTATTGTATGACACAGCAAACAAGATAGATATGCTGGATTTCGTATCACAAAATCACAAGTCGAACACTTCCCAAGTGTCTAGGACTGTGTGATATATTTTCGGATGATTCACGCAGATCCCAGATGGCAGATGGCAGATCGTAATTTTGTCCATGTCTATTGTTTTCAAATGCCGGCTGAGATTATTAATATTAGTAGTAGTAGTAGTAGTATTAGTATTTGATGGAATGCTCTTTGCCAGAGAAGGCAAAAGATGCTATAAAACAACCGCTCCCGTGATTCAATACCATTGAGCTAAAAGTGGGGTTAAACTGTCTTAATTCGACAGTGTAGAGGCACTCGGGTTGTGTTCCTCGTTGCACGGGCGGTCCAGATCTCCATCCTTTGCCCAGAGTCCTTTGCATTGACTCCTGCCAAGGCTGACCCAGGATCCAGGCTTGTTGTGTCCCCAGTCGAACGCGCAAAGGGGAGGCAAAGGGCTTTGCTTCCCGGTCCCAAGGCTCAGGATCCCTTTCCGGACCCTCCGCTTTGTGGGATCCACCGGTTGTGTTGGGAAGGCAGCAACTGTCCCTGGCTCCTTCCGCTGTCGTTCTTCCCCTTTGCAAAAAAAACCCAAAAACCCTTTGCATTTTGGGGCAGCTTGGGGGGTTTCTGCTGCATCCGCTCTAGAACAGCCTGGTGATGGAGAAAACGCAGAGCCGGAACCCGCACAAAAGGGATTGCGTCCGGACTCAGAGAGACCCTTTTTGGGTACATTCCTGTTTTCCACCCTCGGTGCCGTTTCTGCGCTTGCGTCTTCCATCTTGCTTTGAAGCGAGGGGCCAAGGTGGGAAACCGGAGGGTGGAAAACAGTTGGATATTAACACCGGACCCATTACAGGTAGGACGGGAAGGGAGGAGGTCTGCGGGGTGACTGCGGCAAGATGGGAAGTGGGGAGGAATTGAGTTCTCGCCCAGTTTCCAAACTGGTGCGCCGTTTTTGCATTCACTTAGGTGCCCCTTTTCCAGAAAAAATATGACTCAGCACCCCCTGGAAAGGGGGCGTGGCTTAGAGGGGTGGGCGTGGCTCCTGCTCAAGAGGGCGGGGCTGAGCCTCTCCCCTAGTCCAAGAGGCAGGACAGGGAGGGGGAGGTGGGCGGGGCCACCAATGGGCGGCCAGGACTGGGATGGGCGGAGTTACAAGCTCTGAGGCAGGGCTGAGCTTCTATCCTTGTCATGAGGTGCTTGCCAGGACAAAGGGGGCGGGGCTAGAGGAGGGGGCGGGGCCTCTTCCCAAGTGCCTGACGGAGCTGAACCTCTATACCCGCCCCCGTGTTTTAACAAGCACCTCAGTCCTGTCTTGTGCTCTTGGGGAGAGGCCCTGCCCCTAGCCCCGCCCTTTAGTCCTAAAAGGCCTCTCAGGAGAGGTATAGAGGCTCAGCCCTGTCTCATGCTCTTGGGAAGAGGCCCCGCCCCCTTCCCTAGCCCCGCCCCTTCCCTAGCCCCGCCCTTTAGTCCTAAAAGGCCTCTCAGGAGAGGTATAGATGCTCAGCCCTGTCTCAGGCTCCTGGAAGGAGGCTCCGCCCCCTTCCCTAGCTCCGCCCTCTGTGTCCCAACAAGCGCCTCAGGAATGGTATAGATGCTCAGTCCTGTCTCACCCTCTTGGGAAGAGGCCACGCCCCTCCTCTGGCCCCACCCTCGTGTCCTAATAGGTGCCATCACCACCCCCCTGGATCTCTGCAGTGCCCACCAGGGGGCAGTAGCGCCCACTTTGGAAATCACTGGCTTAGATCTATAGTTTTTGGATTCCAGACTTCAAAAGAGTTCCTAAGTCTTTAAGAATTGCATCTAAGCAAGGTGGGTCTACATGCCAGGTCTTTGCTGCTGTTGTTTTCCCCATCCTCTCTATGCAACGCTTAAAGGTTTTGCAGAAATGTGATGAAGTCGAGAACCTGGAATGATGAGGAAGGGATTTCCAGCCTGGTTCCCAAACTGCATTTACCCAGAGCAGAGCTTTTTGGATTCCGGGCTCCTAAGAGGTTTCTGGGTCTTTAAATGTGGCATCAAACAAGATGGTTCTACATTCCAAGCCTTTGTCATGGCTGCTTTCTTCTCTCTATGCAAGACTGAAAGATGTCACCAAAGGGTTGTTGTATGTTTTCCGGGCTGTATGGCCATGTTCCAGAAGTATTCTCTCCTGATGTTTCGCCCACATCTATGGCAGGCGTCCTCATACCTCACAACCTCTGCCATAGATGTGGGCGAAACGTCAGGAGAGAATGCTCCTGGAACATGGCCATACAGCCCAGAAAACATACAACACGATGTCACCAAAGTCAAGAGGTCTTTAGGAGTTGCATAAAGCAAGATGCCCTCATGTTCCAGGTCTTTGCTGAAGTCGATGTGTCCATTGTGGAACTTTTCCTCCCCATGCAATGCTTGAAAGGTGTTATGGGGCCAATGGCAAGAGTTGCATAAAGCAAGATGGTTTCATTGCTTTCTCAGTCACAGTGCTTGAGTTGACCCATCTGTCCTCTCTAGACAACACCGGGACCATTACGTCAAGGGGTCTTTAACAGTTGCATAGAGCAAGGTGGATCTGCAATCCAAGTCTTTCTATGCAACCCTTAAAGGTGTTATGGGCCAACGTCAAGAAGTCTTTGAAGAGTTGCATAAAGCAAGGTGGCTTGGTCATTGTTTTCTCCATTGTGGTGCCCGCCTTGACCCACCTGGCATGGAACATTCCCCTCTATGCAATGCTTAAAAGTGTTATGGGACCATTATGTAAGGAAGTCCTTGTAAGTGTTGGATGAAACAAGGTGGTTCTGTAATGCAAGTCTTTGTCCATGTCTCCATTGCATTGCTTCCTTCTCTATGCAACCCTTAAAGGGGCTGTGGGACCAACGTCAAGAAGTCTTTTAAGAGTTGCATAAAGCAAGGCAGCTCTTGTCCATTTCTTCATTGCAATGATGTCTTCTCATGCAACACTTAAAGGTGTTATGGGACTAATATCAAGAAGGTTTTCAATAGTTACATAAAGCAAGATGGCTCTAGGTTCCAGGTCTTTGGGGTTGTCTCAGTCACAGTGCTTGAGTTGAGCCATGTGGCACAAAGCCTTACTCTCTATGCAACGCTTAAAAGTGTTATGGGACCATTATGTCAATAAGTCTTTTAGGAGTTGCATAAAGCAAGGTGTCTCTACAACCCAAGTCTTTGCCCATGTCTCCATTGCAATGCTCTCTTCTCTATGCAACCCTTAAAGGTGTTATGGACCAACGTCAAGAAGTCTTTGAAGAGTTGCATAAAGCAAGGTGGCTTGGTCATTGTTTTCTCCATTGTGATGCCCGCCTTGACCCACCTGGCACGGAACATTCCCCTCTATGCAACGCTTAAAAGTGTTATGGGACCATTATGTCAATAAGTCTTTTAGGAGTTGCATAAAGCAAGGTGTCTCTACAACCCAAGTCTTCATGCATGTCTCCATTGCAATGCTCTCTTCTCTATGCAACCCTTAAAGGGGCTATGGGACCAATGTCAAGAAGTCTTTTAAGAGTTGCATAAAGCCAAGTCTTTGTACATTTCTCCATTGCAGTGCTCTCTTCTCTATGCAACACTTAAAGGGGTTATAAGATTAATGTCAAGGAGGTTTTCAAGAGTTGCATAAAGCAAGATGTCTCTACCACCCAAGTCTTCATGCATGTCTCCATTGCAATGCTCTCTTCTCTATGCAACCCTTAAAAGGGCTATGGGACCAACGTCAAGAAGTGTTTTAAGAGTTGCATAAAGCAAGGCAGCTCTTGCCCATTTCTTCACTGCAATGCTCTCTTCTCTATGCAACCCTTATTAAGGGACCAACGTCAAGAAGGTTTTTCCAAGAGTTGCATAAAGCAAGATGGCTTGGCCACATGCCTGCCTGGACCCAACTGGCACGGAGTTTTCCTCCTTCTTATGGGTCCGCTATGTTGGTGGGAAAGAGGCCCCGTCACATTGCCTTTGCGCTGCACCGCTGGCTCCCTCGCCCCGCTTTGCACCGCGCACAAGGCCTTGCTTCCGCTAACCCCACGGCGAAAGGGACGTGGTCCTTTGGCCTCGTTCCCGTCCTTCCTCCGTGGCTCACGCTTTGCGGCCGGTTGGGGCTCGGGTGCCGGTCCCGCCTGTTCACAACCCGGTGCCCTGATTCTCTCTGTCCTGACCTTCCTTTGCAGACCAGGGCGCCACTGACTCCAAGCCCAGAACGGTAAGGATGCACAGTTTTCTGAACTTTTTGTGTTTTGCACCCGGGACCCCTGTTCCCATCTTCAGCGTTGCGTTCAGCGTTGCAACGGCATCTGGATTATGCTCGACACTGTTTATTTATTTATTTATTTACTTATTTGCTTTATTTATTTATTTAGCCGAGGCACCTAATTTTACCACAAAAAAACTGGGAAAACTTATTGACTCGAGTATAAGCCGAGAGCAGTAAATTTCAGAAATAAAAACAGATACCAACAAAATTACATTAATTGAGGCATCAGTAGGTTAAATGTTTTTGAATATTTACATAAAACTCTAATTTAAGATAAGACTCTCCAACTCTGATCAAATCCTTATTCTCATCTTCTTCAATGTAAATGCCCTTATGTATACTTTTTAATAATAATAGAGTAAAATAATACATGTAATAATAATAATAATAATAATAATAAATACAGGAAAATAATACAAGTAATAATAAATAAACTAATAAATGCAATAACAATAATAATAATAATAATAATAATAATAATAATAATAATAATAATAATAGAGTAAAATAAATGTAAAACAGTTAGAGTCTCACTTATCCAACATAAACAGGCCGGCAGAATGTTGGATAAGTGAATATGTTGGATAATAGGGAGGCATTAAGGAAAAGCCTATTAAACATCAAATTAAGTTATGATTTTACAAATGAAACACCAAAACATCAAGTTAGACAACAAATTTGGCAGAAAAAGTAGTTCAATACGCAGTAATGCTATGTAGTAATTACTGTATTTATGAATTTAGCACCAAAATATCACGATATATTGAAAACATTAACTACAAAAATGCGTTGGATAATCCAGAATGTTGGATAAGCGAGTGTTGGATAAGTGAGACTCTACTGTAATAATAAATAGAGTGAAATAATAAATGCAATAATAATAATAAGAAGAAGAAGACGAAGATCAGAGTGAAATAATAAATGTAATAATAATAATAGAGTAAAATAAATGTAATAGTAGCAACAATAATAGAGAAAAATAATAAATGTAATAATACCAATAATAATAGAGAAAAATAATAAATGTACCATATATTCTCGAGTATCAGCTGACCCAAAGATAAGCCAGTTTTTGGGGGGGTGAAATTAGGTGACTCAGCTTATATTCGGGTCAGCTTATCCTCGAGTATATACGGTAAATTTTGCTCTGGACTTGTGTCAGGTTTTCAGAGGTGGTTTGGCAAGTTCCTTCCTCTGAAACGGAGCTCTTGTCAAAAGCTTTCATGGCTGGAATCAGTGTTGTTGTGTGTATTCCGGCCTGTATGTTCCACGTTCCAGAAGCATTCTCTCCTGATGTTTCACCCACAATTGTGGCGGGCCTCCTCGGAGGCTGTGAGGTATATATTATGTTGTTAATTTCCTCGACTAGACTAGAGATATTGTGGCAGCACGGGGCACCAACCAATCCGGGGATGTCGGGTGTTGTTTTGCGCCCTTGTTGGCCCGGCACAACGGGAAAGGAATCTTAACTTCCTTCTTGTTTACAAGTTTCACTCAGTGCACTTTGCCCAGCTCATTTTATGTTTGTATTGCTGTGTTTTTCATGTGTTTTATAATGATTGTGATTTTTTTTTAATGCCTTTTAAATTTATTTGGGTGTTTTTGTATTTGATATCACTGTATGCTGGTTTTATATCTGTGAGCCACCCCGAGTCCCTCTGGGGAGATGGTGGCAGGGGTACAAAAATAAAATTACTATTATTATTATTATTATTATTATTATTATTATTATTATTATTATTTATGCAAAGAGGGGATTTTGGGGAGTGGGCACTGGCACCCCTCACGTCTCCTGCCATTGACCGCCTTCTCTCCCAATCCCAATGCCCCTTCCCCTGTTTCCTTTTAGGGTGACGAGGACGTACAATATTCCACGCTAGCTTTCAACGCGAGCCATCCTCCGCAGCCGGCCCCGGTGGCCGGACAACCTCCGGACGGGGCGACAATATACTCAGAAATCAGGAAGAAATGATCAGGGATCTGTCTTTTGTGTGTTTTTTTTTTAAAAAAATTGTGGTTGTTATTCTCTGGAGCCTTTTCCGTGCCTCCGACCAAAGACGCCGCTGTGCCGCCGTGTGCCTCTTTCCGAAGCGAAAAGGGAGCTTTCGAGGCCATCCTTTCAATATTCCTCTCTCTTGCACCTCTTGCAAGACCCACCGCTTAGTGGTTTTGCAGCAAAACAAGAGGGTATTTAATGCTCAAGGCTAAAGGAGAAGCCGGGCAATGGATGGACTCGGGTTCCCGCTAATCTTTCCGCAACAACGGCATCCCGCAACTCCTCGCAAGGCCTGGCTGTGCCAAACCTCTCCTCTCCTGGGCTTGGCTCTTGGGATTTCGGGTTGCCAAGGAGCCGCGCTTTATGCCACGGAAGGAAGGGAATTGCCGGCGCCGGAGCGGCTCTGTTTCCTTCAACAAATTGGTCTCTGTCGCCAGGCTGGTTCTGCCTCCCACGGTCGACTTTCTGGGCATTCACATTCAGAAATCATCTGCACCTCGTTCTGTTTTCCTCACCTCCCTTATTGTTCCTTTGCACACACAAGCATTTGAAACCTTTCCACGTATGCTTGGATCGCTCAGGGTTCTTTGTACGCGAATGTTATCACGAAATGCTGTTTTTGTTTTGCTAAATGAAGCGAATCCCATCTTTGTCTCTCTGGATGAACTCAAATCCGGTTCCAAATCGGGGAGGCAAAAGCACGGCGAGACAGAGCCACGTTTTTGCAGTATCCTTATTTGAGGTGGCGATGTTATATACGGAAATGTTCAAATTGCACAATGGCGAAATTCAGTGCCTTTTCCCCGAACTTTGCAAAACCAGGCCAGAATCCCCAGCTTCCTTTCTGTAAACTCAGAAAATCCAGCTCAAAATCAGGGAACATCAGCAAAACACTGCAAAGCGGATCCAAGTGGATCGGTTCCCAGTTTTGAAAACACTGATATTACAGTAGAGTTCCGGTTATCCGACATAAACGGACAGGCCGAATGTCAGATAACTGAAACTGTTGGATAATAGGGAGGCCCTATTATCCCTCCCGACAAGCCGGGAAAAGGAGGGAAAAGTCTGCGACGCAAGCACATCGGATAATACGGTGCATCGGATAAGCGGAAGTCGGATAACCGGAACTCTATTGTATATCAATATAAACCTTAGGGTTTGTTTTCCCAAGCTTTCCCTAGTGATGCTCAGCTTTTTCCTATCTGGATTGTTTTGGACTCCAACTCCCATAATCCCCACATATCGGGGATTCTGAGAGCAGGACTCCAAGACGTCTATCAAGACCAAAAATGCTGTCCGAATGGAACGGAGAGTCGGAGAGCCGTGCCATCTCCTTCGCTCCTCTTGCAGAGATAAACATATCTATCACTTTGAGCCTTTTGCTCAGATTATTCTTTATTCGTTGCATTTGAACGTCGGTTGGTTGACTCCCTTCTTTGTTGCAAAGAATGTGCTTTATCTCTGGTTTGTTTTGCAAAATGCAGCCAAGTGTAGCGAAGGGAGCGCAGGAAGATTTTAGGCTGGGAGTGTTTTGCTTTGAGAAACCGGAACGCAGCCGGGCAAAGCAGACTTTGTGCAAAACTCTGAAGTTTGCAAAGAAACAGCAAAGTGAACGGAGAGATTTCAGGGGTCCCTTCATGGTCGCCGTCCCTTTTATGACCCAGAGTCATCCTCTGTCCAATCGCAACGGCATTTGACATGCTCCAATCCATTGGCTGTGCTATGTGCATCATGCCAAGCATTTGTGGAAGGGAAGACAATGGCTCAGTGTTCGCAACGAGCGTGAAGTCATGACTGGAGCATCCCGAAATTGACCCCTTTGGCTTGGAAGCATCTCCCTCTTTTCCTCCTCCTCCTCCTTCTTCCCATTTTGCCCCAAAGACCCCTTTTTGGGGACGGATTGCGAGGGACAGAGCCAAGGATGGGACGCAGCGATGATTGTGGGGGGCGGGTCAGGGAAAAACGGGTCTGTTGGGCCTTTATAAATATATATGTATTGTAACGTGAAATCAGGTTATTTTGTTTTTAATTAAAGATTTAAATAAATTAAGTATGGAAAAAGGATACGTCTGTGCATCATTGTGGGGAGGAGCAGGAAGAAGTCTCTGTGGAAGCTTCATGGAATCCTAGAGTTGGAAGGGGCACCCAAAGGTCATCCAGTCCAACCCCAGTTGATGGATGGGTAGGTAGGTAGGTAGGTAGAATCCTAGATATGGAAGGGACACCCAAAGACCATCCGGTCCAACCTGGATGGATGGATAGATAGATAGATAGATAGATAGATAGATAGATAGATAGATAGATAGATAGAATCCTAGATATGGGACACCCAAAGACCATCCAGTCCAACCCCGATGGATGGATGGATGGATGGGTGGGTGGATGGGTGGGTGGGTGGGGTGGGTGGGTGGATGGATGGATGGATGGATGGATGGATGGATAGATAGATAGATAGATAGATAGATAGATAGATAGATAGATAGATAGATAGATAGATAGATAGAATCTTAGATATGGAAGGGACACCCAAAGACCATCCAGTCCAACCCCGATTGATGGATGGATGGATGGATAGATAGATAGATAGATAGATAGATAGATAGATAGATAGATAGATAGATAGAATCCTAGATATGGAAGAAACACCCAAAGACCATCCGGATGGATAGATAGGTAGGTAGATAGATAGAATCCTAGATGTGGAAGGGGCACCCAAAGGCCATCTAGTCCAACCCTGATTGATGGATGGATAGATAGATAGATAGATAGATAGATAGATAGATAGATAGATAGATAGATAGAATCCTAGATATGGAAGAAACACCCAAAGACCATCCGGATGGATAGATAGGTAGGTAGATAGATAGAATCCTAGATGTGGAAGGGGCACCCAAAGGCCATCTAGTCCAACCCCGATTGATGGATGGATAGATAGATAGATAGAATCCTAGATATGGAAGAGACACCCAAAGACCATCCAGTCCAACCCGGATGGATGGATCCTACTGTTGGAAGGGGCACCCAGAGGCCATCTAGTCCAACCCAGATGGATGGATCCTACACTTGGAAGGAGCACCAAAAGGCCATCTAGTCCAACTCCAATTGATGGATCCTACAGTTGGAAGGGGCACCCAAAGGCCATCTAGTCCAACCCGGATAAATAGATGAATGGATAGATAGTGCCACATCACACTGTTGGCTCGTGCTGCTCCTCTTCATGCAGCAGAAGTTGTGTGGACAGCACCGAGATACACAGATGTGCCGTTGGATTTAAAAAGAACCAAAATCTATGGCTTATAGATATTGATCCCTTCCAAGGCAGCGCTCTCGCCCCAAGATTCCTCCCCAGAGCAGAGATGGATCCCCGACACGTATCTCAAACAACACTATGCCACACGATGGTTGTATTCCTGTGTTATAAATGCCGTTTCCTAAGTGGTTCTATCATCAAAACAAAAACTGCCAAGCCCTTTGCTGTCCTCATGCTGCCTTCCTCTCCTGGGATGGATTTGCATCTTGTTTCAAAAGCCTTTGCAGGGCAAACAGGTGGCTTTTCCTGTTGCCGCAGCTGCGTTCCAGTAAAGGCCTGGGCTTCCCCTAAAGCAGAGAAAGGGGGGAGACCCTCATTGAACTGGGGTTCGAGCTTCATTTTGGCATATTATTATTATTATTATTATTATTATTATTATTATTATTATTATTATTATACATGATGGGCCTTCCAGTTGACCTGCTGTCTATATAGGGTTTCCTTGCAGGACCGATTGGCTTGCTCTGGGGCTGAGAGAGTGTGACTCACTGCAAGGTCACTCAATGGATCTTGGTCGAGTCCTCATCCTCATATTACACATCGCTAATTATTTCCCCCAAAGAAGATAAACTTTGGGCATGTTTTCCCCCCTATGGCTTCCTTTAAAAAAATTATATACATCAGGGAAGTTTGCCTTTCTCCTTCCTTTGAGGCTGAGAGAGTGCGACTTGCTCAGTTTCTATGGCTACCTTAAGAAGATGAATGAATGAATGAATGGTTTATTGTACTAGCCATAGGCCATGACATCAGTAATATACAACCTTTATAAACACTTTCCAATATTAAAACTTATTCAAAAATTAAAACTAGCTCTTTAAAATTATGATAGCAGCAACATAACAATGACAGTGTCTGATTTGTATCATCCCAAACCATTGCTATTTCCATTTCTGACCTCAAGTATGGATTTTGCTACTTTAGCAAAATTGCAATTGCAAATGTGGCAACCTTTAGTGTTATATTTTTGGAATAATCTGCTAGCAAGTCACAGATCACAGCAGATTGTTGCCATGCTGCCCTTTCTTCCAAGAGTGTTCCCAGGAGATTTTTCCTAAGAAGATGTATTTCAAGGTTTCTGAGAGTGGGGTGTACTGTGCCTTTAAGCCACACTCTCCGGTTGTTACACCTGCAATGTATTTAAACTACTGATGGTATGGGCTATATAGTTTGCAGCCAAGGCTATGGCCAGTACCTCCCTGGTGCTTGAATACACAGCTTTACTAGAAGACTCTGTTGGCCAGTGAGTTTGTTATGAAATGTTGGCCCCATTTTAGGAGGCAACTCTTGGCAGTGAGACCAGGGAGAAGCCTGTTGGCAGAAACCCAGGCAAGTGATCCACCTGAGCTGCCCATTTTAAATGAGTCCCTGCTTTGGCGAGCATTCAGATCAGGCCCAATTGAAATTAGCCAGCAAGCAAGGAAAGAAGGTAATTTTCAGCCAAGGAAGATTTTATTATCCGCAGATAAGATGCTAGCTAGTGATTCATTCACAATGTAGATAGCATCCAGAATACAGTTTCACAGCCCATTTATACACAAGTTGGCATAGGCTGCAGCCAAGCCTCGGATTCTGACCAGTCACAGAGAGGGACTTGGCTCACTGGCCGGTGTGAGCTGGGACAAGGGATGAATACGAAAAATAACAACTCCGAGGCAGAGAGTTCCTGCATGGTGGGGGTTGGACTAGATGGCCCTTGCAATCTTTTCTGGCTGTAAGATTCTATGATTCTATTAAACACTTCTGGAATTTTATGCATCAAATATAAAAATAGTTTGGTTAGCTTTGGGCAGTATGCGATATGACCAGGAGCTCTAGTAGTTTTAGTATTGGACTGCAAACTACTTGGGTTCAATTCCTCATTTGGCCATCAAAATCCACTGGGTGACCTTGGATGAGTCACATTCTTTCATAGGATCACCATGACTTGAAGGTGCACAACAACAATGAACAAAATGTTGAAAAACACAGTTTAATATTTTTTCCACAGCCGGTATATTCCAATTTTATACTTTTGTGTGGATAGTATTGTCTTATGAGATGAACATGGCATGGTGATGGCCATTAATAGGGCTGGGCTGGCGATTCCAGACCCCAGAGAAACAAAATATCATATATTATCATGCAAAAATAACAGAGGATGGGTTTGGGCTGTAGAAATGCAGATTTCCTTCCGATGCGAGAGGTCCCGTTCATCAAAAGCGCAGGGTGGTGAAATTGGTTTTTCCCCAGGGCAGGGAGAGGTGATTTCCCCCGCCTGAATAGAAGTATTGTGTTGCAATGTCCAGGTAAAGTCCAAAAAAAAAAAGGTGAAACTGGGAACTTGATGAGGAAGTTCCCAGCTTAGTTTCTTTCCCCCATCAAATTACATTATGATTTTACAAATTAAGCACCAAAACATCATGTTTTACAACAAATCGACAGAAAAAGCAGTTCAATACATGGTAGTGTTATGTAGGAATTACTATATTTGCGAATGTAGCACCAAACATTGAACGGGGATATAGGGCAGTGTGGACTCGGATAAACCAGTTCAAAGCAGATATTGTGGGATGAGGTGCCTCAATGGCGCCCCCTAGAGGATGGTGCCTTCAGCAACCTCATACTTCGCCTAATGGTTGAACCGCCCCTGGACCTGGCCCAGGTAAACTAGACATCCCAAGGACCCAGGGCTGGTTTTCTCATGCAACAATATGAAGAATATTACAGAGAGGGTTTGACTATCCACTCCAATGGCATCCAATGGGTCTCTGGTTGAATTGAGATCATAGTCCCATATCAACAACACTTTAAACTGGTATTTATGTACCGCATTACGTTTCATCCTGTACAGTACTTGGGAGTTTTGCGTTTCCCAAACTCTGTGGGGAAGATGAAGCCCTGCAATGATTTATTGCAATCTCCAACAATAATAATAATAATAATAATAGGATAGTCATGCATTTGAGTCTGGAGAGCTGGGTTCGAATCCCCTTTGCCCAGCCCCTCTCTCAGCCTCGGAAACACCCGGCCCTGGGGTCACCCTAGGTCGGAAATGACACGACCCAGAGGGATTGGACCTGCAATGTTCAACAGGAAGGAACTACGTTTCCCCATTGGATTTGCACCAGGCTTCTTTTCCGGGATCAGGTTCCTCTTGACGTTTTATGGCCGATGCAGTTTGGTTGCCAAACAGAAGGCTGAGGAACTTCCTCTCTATATATTTCCCAGCCTCAGTTGTTCAGTTGCAACGGTAGAGAGTCACACTTTCTCAGCCTCAGAGGGAGGCAAAGGCAAGCCACCTTGCAAGAAACTATGGCTGTTATTATCTATTGTTAGTATTATTATTATATATATATATATATATATATATATATATATATATATGCACACACACACACACACACACACATATATATACATACAGAGAGAGAGAGAGTCCATCCCCGAGTTACAAACATCCAACTCACAGTTAAGAACAGGATGGGAAAACAGGAAGTGAGAAATATTATTATTATTATTATTATTATTATTATTGCATTATATGATCAATTATTAGTATTGGATCAATAGTATGTAATCCTGGGTTTTGTAGTTTTACGAAGGTTGCAACGAGTGCAGTTTGACCATGCTTTAAATGCTGTGGGGTCAAATGGCATCCGTTCTAAATGTGTCCTTAGTCAAACTACAACTCCCATCATTCCATAGCATTGAGCCAAAGGCAGTTCAGGTGGGCTCCCACTCCACCCATTCTAGTTGTGTCCTTAGTCAAACTACGACTCCCATCATTCCATAGCATTAAGCCCAAAGCAGTTCAGGTGGGCTCCCACTCCACCCATTCTAGTTGTGTCCTTAGTCAAACTACGACTCCCATCATTCCATAGCATTAAGCCCAAAGCAGTTCAGGTGGGCTCCCACTCTACCCATTCTAGTTGTGTCCTTAGTCAAACTACGACTCCCATCATTCCGTAGCATTAAGCCCAAAGCAGTTCAGGTGGGCTCCCACTCCACCCATTCTAGTTGTGTCCTTAGTCAAACTACAACTCCCATCATTCCATAGCATTAAGCCCAAAGCAGTTCAGGTGGGCTCCCACTCCACCCATTCTAGTTGTGTCCTTAGTCAAACTACAACTCCCATCATTCCGTAGCATTAAGCCCAAAGCAGTTCAGGTGGGCTCCCACTCCACCCATTCTAGTTGTGTCCTTAGTCAAACTACGACTCCCATCATTCCGTAGCATTAAGCCCAAAGCAGTTCAGGTGGGCTCCCACTCCACCCATTCTAGTTGTGTCCTTAGTCAAACTACAACTCCCATCATTCCGTAGCATTAAGCCCAAAGCAGTTCAGGTGGGCTCCCACTCCACCCATTCTAGTTGTGTCCTTAGTCAAACTACGACTCCCATCATTCCGTAGCATTAAGCCCAAAGCAGTTCAGGTGGGCTCCCACTCCACCCATTCTAGTTGTGTCCTTAGTCAAACTACAACTCCCATCATTCCATAGCATTAAGCCCAAAGCAGTTCAGGTGGGCTCCCACTCCACCCATTCTAGTTGTGTCCTTAGTCAAACTACGACTCCCATCATTCCGTAGCATTAAGCCCAAAGCAGTTCAGGTGGGCTCCCACTCCACCCATTCTAGTTGTGTCCTTAGTCAAACTACGACTCCCATCATTCCGTAGCATTAAGCCCAAAGCAGTTCAGGTGGGCTCCCACTCCACCCATTCTAGTTGTGTCCTTAGTCAAACTACGACTCCCATCATTCCGTAGCATTAAGCCCAAAGCAGTTCAGGTGGGCTCCCACTCCACCCATTCTAGTTGTGTCCTTAGTCAAACTACAACTCCCATCATTCCATAGCATTAAGCCCAAAGCAGTTCAGGTGGGCTCCCACTCCACCCATTCTAGTTGTGTCCTTAGTCAAACTACGACTCCCATCATTCCGTAGCATTAAGCCCAAAGCAGTTCAGGTGGGCTCCCACTCCACCCATTCTAGTTGTGTCCTTAGTCAAACTACGACTCCCATCATTCCGTAGCATTAAGCCCAAAGCAGTTCAGGTGGGCTCCCACTCCACCCATTCTAGTTGTGTCCTTAGTCAAACTACGACTCCCATCATTCCGTAGCATTAAGCCCAAAGCAGTTCAGGTGGGCTCCCACTCCACCCATTCTAGTTGTGTCCTTAGTCAAACTACGACTCCCATCATTCCGTAGCATTAAGCCCAAAGCAGTTCAGGTGGGCTCCCACTCCACCCATTCTAGTTGTGTCCTTAGTCAAACTACAACTCCCATCATTCCATAGCATTAAGCCCAAAGCAGTTCAGGTGGGCTCCCACTCCACCCATTCTAGTTGTGTCCTTAGTCAAACTACAACTCCCATCATTCCGTAGCATTAAGCCAAAGGCAGTTCAAATGCATTGTAGTAGGCAGATGCATAGGAAACACCTCTTCAAACCACAACTCCAAGGATGCCATAGCATTGAGCCAATGAAAGTGGTGTCAAACTGCATTCGTTCCCCAATGTAGACGCACCCAAGAGGCTGGATTTTTGCAAAACGCCGCAATTAGAAATAGGAAGCAGGTTCCAATGACTTGCTAAGCGCTGTGGTTTCCTCCCATCTTCGAGGAAACTACGTAGTTCCTCCAAAACGTAACCAACGTTCCCCATTTTCAGATTCCGAGGCCAAAGAGACAAATCAGACTATATTTACACTGCAGAATGAATGGAAACACTGCATGAGACCCTTGACTGTAGAGCCTATCATCCTTTAACATGTGGTTGCAGACCCACAACGCTATGCAACACGTTGTTCGTTCCTGGTTTATAAATGTTATTATTTCCCAATTGGTTCTATTATTAAAAACATGGGGAAAGTTTATAAAACTTTGCGGGACGTCCTGCTATAGCACATCTGGCTCTAGTTTTCCACTGAACGTCTCAACCAAGTCAACCTACTTTGTGGCAACCACAAAAACGAAGTTTCGGGACTGTAACAGCTACTTTCAAAGTCAGGACCGCACAACTAAACAGGAAATAATACTTTCAAACCAGGAACAGGAAATTTTGTTGCATTGTGTAATATACCCCATCGCCCTTCATGATTGCTTATGCTGGCCATCCAGGGCAGATGGTTGTTGCAGTCCCATAATATTTGGAAGGCTAAATCTCTGTTCCAGAAACACTATATGTGACCCTTGAATATATATCCCATCATCCTTCTTCATTGCTTATGTTGGCCATCCAGGGCAAATGGTTGTTGCAGTCCCATAATATTTGGAAGGCTAAATCTCTGTCCTGGAAACACTATATGTGACCCTTGACTATATATCCCATCATCCTTCATCATTGCTTATGCTGGCCATCCGAGACAGATGGAGGATGCAGTCCCAAAGCATTTGGCGAGCTCCATCTTAGATGTGACCCTTGACTATATATCCCATCATCCTTCATCATTGCTTATGCTGGCCATCCGAGACAGATGGAGGATGCAGTCCCAAAGCATTTGGCGAGCTCCATCTTATATGTGACCCTTGACTATATATCCCATCATCCTTCTTCATTGCTTATGCTAGCCATCCGAGACAGATGGAGGATGTAGTCCCAAAGCATTTGGCGAGCTCCATCTTATATGTGAACCTTGACTATATATCCCATAATCCTTCTTCATTGCTTATGCTAGCCATCCGAGACAGATGGAGGATGTAGTCCCAAAGCATTTGGCGAGCTCCATCTTATATGTGACCCTTGACTATATATCCCATCATCCTTCATCATTGCTTATGTTGGCCATCCGAGACAGATGGAGGATGTAGTCCCAAAGCATTTGGCGAGCTCCATCTTATATGTGACCCTTGACTATATATCCCATCATCCTTCTTCATTGCTTATGCTAGCCATCCGAGACAGATGGAGGATGTAGTCCCAAAGCATTTGGCGAGCTCCATCTTATATGTGAACCTTGACTATATATCCCATAATCCTTCTTCATTGCTTATGCTGGTCATCCGAGACAGATGGAGGATGTAGTCCCAAAGCATTTGGCGAGCTCCATCTTATATGTGACCCTTGACTATATATCCCATCATCCTTCTTCATTGCTTATGCTAACCATCTGAGACAGATGGAGGATGTAGTCCCAAAGCATTTGGCGAGCTCAATCTTATATGTGACCCTTGACTATATATCCCATCATCCTTCTTCATTGCTTATGCTGGCCACCCGAGACAGATGGAGGATGTAGTCCCAAAGCATTTGGCGAGCTCCATCTTATATGTGACCCTTGACTATATATCCCATCATCCTTCTTCATTGCTTATGCTAGCCATCCGAGACAGATGGAGGATGTAGTCCCAAAGCATTTGGCGAGCTCCATCTTATATGTGACCCTTGACTATATATCCCATCATCCTTCTTCATTGCTTATGCTAGCCATCCGAGACAGATGGAGGATGTAGTCCCAAAGCATTTGGCGAGCTCCATCTTATATGTGAACCTTGACTATATATCCCATAATCCTTCTTCATTGCTTATGTTAGCCACCCAGGGCAGTTGGTTGTTGCAGTCCCATAATATTTGGAAGGCTACGTTTTTGTCCTGGAAACACTGCATGTGAGCCTTGACTATAGATCCCATCATCCTTCATCATAGCTTATGCCGGCCATCCAAGACACAGTCCCATAATTATATTTGGAGTTTTACATATTCGCCCTGGAAACCCTTGACGCCCATCATCCTTCACCATTGGTTATGATGGTTATCCAGGATGCAATCCCATCTAATATTTGGGGAGCTCCATCTTATCTGTGACCCTTGACTATAGATCCCATCATCCTTCATCATTGCTTATGCTGGCCATCCAGGGCAGATGGAGGACGCAGATGGAGAGCTCCATCTTATCTGTGACCCTTGACTATAGATCCCATCGTCCTTCATCATTGCTTATGCTGGTCATCCAGGGCAGATGGAGGATGCAGATGGAGAGCTCCATCTTATCTGTGACCCTTGACTATAGATCCCATCATCCTTCATCATTGCTTATGCTGGCCATCCAGGGCAGATGGAGGACGCAGATGGAGAGCTCCATCTTATCTGTGACCCTTGACTATAGATCCCATCATCCTTCATCATTGCTTATGCTGGCCATCCAGGGCAGATGGAGGATGCAGATGGAGAGCTCCATCTTATCTGTGACCCTTGACTATAGATCCCATTGTCCCTCATCATCGTTTATGCTGGTTCTCCAAGATGCAGTCCTATATAATGTTTGGAGAGTCCCATCTCCACACTGAAAACCCTGCATGAAAATGCGTCGATTATAGATCCCATTGTCCTTCACCTTATGCACGAAGGACATCATCTTACTCGTTCCTGCTCACCCCAAAGGCATTTATGAGCCGTTTGCCCATACAAAGGGAGGACTATCATGCCCATGGGTGGGGATGAATCATGCGCAAAGTGGCCTTAGTATTATTATTATATGGCCAATGGTGGGTTTTGACTTGTCATGGGTAAAAGGCCTCGCCTTGGGCAAACAAAGGCAGGAGGTGCCGCCATGGATGCCGCTCGTCCCACGGATGCCGTGCCACTCTTTTATGGGCCCCGTGACCCTTGCTTGGGCAAACAACTCGTAAACAGGGCTTTGCTTGTCCTGCAAACAACAGGGATACAGGAAGCGACCGGGGTGTTTGGGGCAAAAGGGGACGAAGGTGAAGCGGTCCAGGGGTCAAGGTGGGGAAAGGTGGCCGGCCTCTCAAGGGTGGCATGGGCTTTGGGTTTGAGGAGGGTTTGAGGAGGGTTTGAGGAGGCTTTGAGGCTTTGCGGGTTTGAGGGTTTGATGATGGTTTGAGGGTTTGAGGAGGCTTTGAGTGTTTGAGGAGGGTTTGAGTGTTTGAGGGTTTGATGGTTTGAGGAGGCTTTGAGGCTTTGAGGGTTTTAGGGTTTGAGGCAGGTTTGAGGAGGGTTTGAGGGTTTTAGGGTTTGAGGAGGGTTTGAGTAAGGTTTAAGGAGGGTTTGAGGGTTTGAGGGTTTTAGGGTTTGAGGAGGGTTTGAGTAGGGTTTGAGTAGGGTTTGAGGAGGGTTTGAGTGTTTGAGGAGGGTTTGAGGAGGCTTTGAGGGTTTGAGGGTTTGAGGGTTTGATGATGGTTTGAGGGTTTGAGGGTTTGAGGAGGCTTTGAGTGTTTGAGGAGGGTTTGAGTGTTTGAGGGTTTGATGGTTTGAGGAGGCTTTGAGGCTTTGAGGGTTTTAGGGTTTGAGGCAGGTTTGAGGAGGGTTTGAGGGTTTTAGGGTTTGAGGGTTTTAGGGTTTGAGGAGGGTTTGAGGAGGGTTTGAGGGTTTGAGGAGGGTTTGAGGAGGGTTTGAGGTTTGAGGAGGGTTTGAGTGTTTGAGGAGGGTTTGAGGAGGCTTTGAGGGTTTGAGGCTTTGAGGGTTTGAGGCGGGTTTGAGGCGGGTTTGAGGCGGGTTTGAGGAGGGTTTGAGGAGGGTTTGAGGAGGGTTTTAGGGTTTGAGGAGGGTTTTAGGGTTTGAGGAGGGTTTGAGTAGGGTTTAAGGAGGGTTTGAGAGTTTTAGGGTTTGAGGAGGGTTTGAGGGTTTTAGGGTTTGAGGAGGATTTGAGAGTTTGACGAGGGTTTGAGGAGGGTTTGAGGGCCCCAGTGACCCTTGCTTGGGCACTCGTAAACAGGGCTTTGCTTGTCCTGCAAACAATCAACAGGGATACAGAAAGCGACCGGGGGTGTTTGGGGCAAAAGGGGACGAAGGTGAAGCGGTCCAGGGGTCAAGGTGGAGAAAGGTGACCTGCCTCTCAAGGATGGTGTGGGCTTTGGGTGCATCTACACAGCCTTTGACTGTGTGGATCATAACAAACTGTGGCATGTTCTTGGTGGTCTGGGGAGACCAAGTCCCCGTGTCTGTCTCCTGAGAAATCTGTATAAAGACCAAGGAGCCACAGTCAGAACAGACCACGGAACAGGAGATGGGTTCCAGATTGAGAAAGGAGTGCGGACATCAGGGCTGCATACTATCGCCCTCCCTATTCAACTTGTACACAGAACACATCATGCGACGTACATGCGGGGCTTGACGAATCCAAGGCCGGAGTTAAAATTGCTGGAAGAAACATGAACAACCTTAGATATGCAGATGATACCACTCTGATGGCCAAAAGCGAGGAAGAGCTGAGGAGCCTTCTCACCAAGGTGGAAGAAAGAAAGAAGTGCAAAAGCTGGATTGCAGTTGAACATCAAGAAAACCAAGATGATTTCAACCAGACGGATTGATAACTGGCAAATAGAGGGAGAAAGCGTGGAGGCAGTGACAGACTTTATATTTCTAGATGTGAAGATCACTGCAGCCAGGAAATCAGAAGACGTTTCCTTCTTGGGAGGAGAGCAATGGCCAACCTGGACAAAAGAGTGAAGAGCAGAGACATCTCACTGGCAACGAAGGTCCGCATAGTCAAAGCCATGGTCTTCCCCATAGTCACCTATGGATGCGAGAGATGGACCATAAGGAAGGCTGAGCGAAGGACGAGAGATGTTTTTGAAGGAAAATCCTGAGCGTGCCTTGGACCTTGGCAAGAAGATCCAACCAGTCCATCCTCCAGGAAATAATGCCCAAAGGCTGCTCACTGGAGGGAAGGAGATGAGAAGCAAAGCTGTAATAAGATCAGAGTGAAATAATAAATGTACAGTAGAGTCTCACTTATCCAAGCCTCGCTTATGCAATCTTCTGGATAATCCAAGCCATTTTTGTAGTCAACGTTTTCAATATATCATGATATTTTGGTGCTAAATTCGTAAATACAGTAATTACAACATAACATTATTGCGTATTGAACTACTTTTTCTGTCAAATTTGTTGCATAACATGATGTTTTGGTGCTTCATTTGTAAAATCATAACCTATTTAGTTTAATAGGCTTTTTCTTAATCTCTCCTTATTATCCAACATATTCGCTTATCCAAGCTTCTGCTGGCCCGTTTAGCTTGCATAAGTGAGACGCTACTGTATTTACGAATTTAGCACCAAAATATCACGATATATTGAAAACATTGACTACAAAAATGGCTTGGATAATCCAGAGGCTTGGATAAGCGAGACTTGGATAAGTCTATTTACGAATCTGTTTATCTATTTACAAATTCATTACTCATAATGTGCACCTTGCTTATCCACTATTGCAACCTCATTGTTTTTAATTTGATGTTTTAATTCTGTGTTGTGTTTTTTTCACCTATTGTGCATATTTTATTATTGGTTTTTGTTTTTGTCCTTTGATGTTTTATATTTTATCATCGCTTGTATTTTGATTTTGCTGTAAGCCGCCCCAAGTCCCCTTCGGGGAGATGGAGGCGGGATATAAATAAACTTATTATTATTATTATTATTATTATTATTATTATTATTATTATTATTATTATTATGACTCTAGTGTAATAAGATCAGAGTGAAATAATAAATGTATTCATAATAATAATAAAAATAGAGTAAAATAAATGAAATACAGTAGAGTCTCACTTATCCAAGCCTCGCTTATCCAAGCCTCTGGATAATCCAAGCGATTTTTGTAGTCAATGTTTTCAATATATCATGATATTTTGGTGCTAAATTCATAAATACAGTAATTACAACATAACATTACTACGTACTGAACTACTTTTCCTGTCAAATTTGATGTCTAACATGATGTTTTGGTGCTTCATTTGTAAAATCATAACCTATTTTGACGTTTAATAGGCTTTTTCTTAATCTCTCCTTATAATCCAACATATTCGCTTATCCAAGCTTCTGCCGGCCCGTTTATGTTGAATAAGTGAGACTCTACTGTAATTACGAATTTAGCACCAAAATATCATGATATATTGAAAACATTGACTACAAAAATGGCTTGGATAATCCAGAGGCTTGGATAAGCGAGGCTTGGATAAGTGAGACTCTACTGTAATAAGATCAGAGTGAAATAATAAATGTAATAATAATAATAAAAAAGAGTAACATAAATGTAATAGTAGCAACAATAATAGAGAAAAATAATAAATATACAGTAGAGTCTCACTTATCCAACATAAACGGGCCAGCAGAACGTTGGATAAGCGAATATGTTGGATAATAAGGAGAGATTAAGAAAAAGCCCATTAAACATCAAATTAGGTTATGATTTTACAAATTAAGCACCAAAACATCATGTTTCCTGAATACACACACATCTAAAAAATTGATCTTATTACGGTCACATGTATCTGTAAATTTAATGTGGTCATGTATGGTATTAATCCATGTTCTAAAATGTGATGCTGCAGTATCAGACCGGAAAATTGAGAAGATGTCATCAATGTATCGTCCATAATAGATCATGTCGGGGAGATCTAGATTGTATGTGCTGTTGTAAATGAATTTTGTCTCAAGGTAGGCAACAAATAGGTTGGCAATAGCAGGAGCCAGAGAACTCCCCATGGCGACTCCACATACTTGTAAATAAAATTGTGTGCCAAATTTAAAATAATTGTTTTCTAGAACAATGTCTAATAGATCCATCAGAAAATGTGTTGGGGGTGACAATGATGCTCTAGTGTCCAATACATCCTTAATAACCTGCCTAGCTTCCTCTAAAGGAATGCTGGTGATGTCTAAAGTCATGAGTATAGCACCTTCAGGTATATGGAGGGATTCCACTGTGTTGATGAAATGTCTTGTATCTTTAATATATGATTTGGTCTGGGTAACAAAAGGTTGTAAAAAATGATCTACGTATTTGGCTATGGGTTCTAGAATGGATCCTATTCCAGATACAATGGGTCTTCCAGGAGGAGGATGGATGCCCTTATGTATTTTGGGAAGCATGTAATAATACCAATAATAGAGAAAAATAATAAATGTAATAATACCAATAATAGAGAAAAATAATAAATGTACCATATATTCTCGAGTATAAGCTGACCCAAATATAAGCCAACCAGGATCCTCACCCGAGTATGAGCCGAGGGAGGCTTTTTTAGTCCTAAAAAAGGGCTGAAAAACTAGGCGTATACTCAAGTATATATAGTATATGTTTTCTGGACTACAAGGCCCATCATTCTGGAGTTTGCAGCCCAAATGCTGGGTCTTATAGCTTTAAATGAAACCTTTGAGCTTGTTCTGCTCAGACATTCAAATCAATGCTCTTGAGTGAAGTTTACAAGTTCAATTCTCCTTCGTTGCAGCCTTTTTATGATGATGATATTATGGCCGTAAGACTCCTTCGTTCCCATAAGTGGTGCGTTTTTATATTTTCGGTGACCGGAGAAAGACCTTTACGGAGACGGATTAGGTTTGGAGAAAAGCAAAAAGGAAAACAGAAAATAAAATGCCGCCGTTGAGTTCCTGCCTGAGTCATGAGCCAGCGGCCTTCTTGGCTGGGAAGAAAAAAGGAGATTCCAGGAAACGGCACTTAAATAATTCAACGGCTTGGAATGAAAGTGCAAGGCGTGCCCCCGGACACACTTAAAACCGGGCCGTAATTCACACCCTAAATTCATCCAGGAGAGCATTTTCTCGAGCCTGACTCATGCATAGTTTCTTGGTATTGTTTCCTCAATAATGGGAGTGATTGCAAAAAACAGCCCTGGAGACCCGAGTTCGAATCCCGTCTCAGCCATTGTGTGCTCTGTATATCTATATGGTTTACAGAAAATTGAATAATACAGTAGAGTCTCACTTATCCAAGCTAAACGGGCCGACAGAACGTTGGATAAGCGAATATGTTGGATAATAAGGAGTGATCAAGGAAAATCCTATTAAACATCAAATTAGGTTATGATTTTACAAATTAAGCACCAAAACATCATGTTATACAACAAAGTAGTTCAATATGCAGTAATGCTATGTAGTAATTACTGTATTTACGAATTTAGCACCAAAATATCACGATGTATTGAAAACATTGACTACAAAAATGCGTTGGATAATCCAGAACGTTGGATAAGCGAGTGCTGGATAAGTGAGACTCTACTGTAGTAATAATAATAATAATAATAATAATAATAATAATAATAATAATAATAATACTTTATTTATACCCCACCACCATCTCCCCGCGGGGACTCGGGGCGGCTTACATGGGACAAAGGCCCAAACAACATAAGGACAAAATACAAGCAACATAATACAAATTACAATATAAAAAAGATAAAACAATAATACAATATGAACAAGAGTATTATAACAGTTGAAACCAATCAATTAAAACAATACAAGGATAAAAAACATTGCATTTAAAACACATAAATGGTAAGACCATAATAAATACAGGATAGATTATTTTTAAAAGCCCTCTATTAAAAAAAAAACTATGCATCCCAGTCCCTACAACTCCCCAAACTCTCCAGTATGTTCAGTTGCGGATCAATTCCTCTGTTTGTTTTGTGCCATAGAAAAGAATAGGAAAGGGTTAGGGGAGAGGCAGTGGGCGGGGTCATGCAAATTCCACACCAATGGAGAGAGCAAGGAACACTGGGATGTCTGTGGTGGAGGAAAAACAGGATATCTAGGAGGAAATTATCCCCGAATGAATGCCTTCACTTGAGTGGTGGGCAATGGGGTGTTTGTGGAGGACCTTGTCAGGGCTCTTGGACATGTTTACGGCGCTCGCCATAACCTGCAATGTCATTCAGTGGCATGCCATGGGTGTCTCCTGACCGTGGGAGCTAGAGCTGTTTGTGGAAGTGGACTGGACACCCCAACCATAAACATGCACACATATTTTCACTTTTATTTTGTGTATAGATAGATAAGCAAGAACAGAACGCTGGCATTTCTTGGAGCCTGGAGAGATCATGCGCTCTTTCCTCCCTTGCATTTTTGTCATGCGCTTAAAAGCCTCGCATCATCCATTATCCACGGCTTCGTGATTCAGGTTCCTTGGGGAACAAACACAACACAAACAGTGAGGAAAGGCTTTATTTCTGCCTCTGATAATAAATTATTCTCGTCTCCTCCTCCAATTATAAGAAGAATATCAGGTTGCCAACTTCTCAACCGGCTCCTGCAGCTCTGCCTTTGAAACCAGTGATGTTTCCATCAGATATTCCCAGTCTGACATCACTTGGATGGCATAAGATCCTGGGATTTGGAGTTTTACAAAGCCTTGAACATGGTCTCAAAGATTGCAATGGTTCTACACAGCATAGTTGGAGGACCAATTAATTTTAATGACAGAGGAGCAAGGTGTATGACTTTCCCCCCTTTGGTCAGTTGGCAACCCTGTTTTGCAAGTTGAGAATCCTGCAGCGTTTTCAAACTGCAGCTCCCAGCATTCTTCACTATTGTTAGCTATGTGGATTTAAAGGGCATCTTGGGTCTTGTAGTTTAGCCAAGAGTTATAGAACGAAAGCAGTCCCGCACAGCTTGAACTGCCATGGCTCCATGCTATGGGATCCTGGGAGTTGTAGTTTCATTAAGGACACATGGGAGTTGTAGTTGCACTAAGGACGTATCTACACTGTAGAAGAGGTGCAGTTTGGCACCACTTGAACTGCCTTGGCTGCAATGCTATAGGAACCTGGGAGTTGTAGTTTCACTAAGAATGCATTTATACTGTAGAATGTGTGCAGTTGGCAGCAATGCTGTCGGATCCTGGGAAGTGTAGTTTCACTAAGGACACATGGGAGTTGTAGTTGCACTAAGGACGCATCTAGAATGGATGCAGTTTGGCACCACTTGAACTGCCCTGGCCGCAATACTATGGGATCTTGAGAGTTGTAGTTTCACTAAGGACACATGGGAGTTGTAGTTGTGCTAAGGACACATCTAGAATGGATGCAGTTTGACACCACTTGAACTGCCACGGCTGCAATGCTATAGGAACCTGGGAGTTGTAGTTTCACTAAGGATGCATTTACACGGTTGAATGTGTGCAGTTGGCAGCAATGCTATAGGAACCTGGGAGTTGTAGTTTCACTAAGGATGCATTTACACGGTTGAATGTGTGCAGTTGGCAGCAATGCTATAGGAACCTGGGAGTTGTAGTTTCACTAAGGATGCATTTACACGGTTGAATGTGTGCAGTTGGCAGCAATGCTATAGGAACCTGGGAGTTGTAGTTTCACTAAGGATGCATGTAGAATGGATGCAGTTTGGCACCACTTGAACTGCCATGGCTGCAATGCTATAGGAACCTGGGACTTATAGTTTCCTTAAAGATCTACATTGTAGAACGAATGCAGTTTTACACCACCTGAATTGTCCTGGATGCAATGATATGGGATCCTGGGAGTCTGCAGTTTGCCGACTCCTCTGTGGCCTTATAAAACTACAACTCCCGGGGCCCGTAGCCATGGCAGCCTCTGCCTCCTCCGGGGCTTTCCTTCCCAGGTGGGTCTGGCAGGTAAGGTGATCCCTTAGCCAGGAGCCTCCTGAATGACAGGTGTTGCCTTACTCCTTTTCTATGCACTCCCTTTACTCCAAATTGCAAGCGACTCTCTCTATATTGAAAAGCAACTTCTAGGCTCCCATTCTAGGCTTGCAAAGGCTCCCATTAGGCAAAAGCTAATGATTCTTTTTAAAAAATATGCTTATTATTATTATTCTTATTATTATTTGAAACACAACAAGATGAGTCCGCAGCAGACCCTCTGCTGGCTGTTGTATTGGATCACAGGTCAGACATTTCCCAAGTGTCTAGGACAGTTGTTATTATTATTTTATTGTATGACACAGCAAACAAGATAGACATGCTGGATTTCGTATCACAAAATCACAAGTCGAACACTTCCCAAGTGTCTAGGACTGTGTGATGTATATTATTATTATTATTATTATTATTATTATTATTATTATTATTATTATTATTATTATTGTATGACACAGCAAACAAGATAGATATGCTGGATTTCATATCACAAAATCACAAGTCGAACACTTCCCAAGTGTCTAGGACTGTGTGATGTATTATTATTATTATTATTATTATTATTATTATTATTATTATTATTATTATTATTATTATTATTATTATTATTATTTTATGGCACAGCAAACAAGAGAGATATGCTGGATTTCGTTTCACAAAACCACAAGTCGAACACTTCCCAAGTGTCTAGGACGGTGTGATGTATTTTCTGATGATGTGTGCAGATCCCAGTAGGGTGGCCTTTTGCAGTTGGCAGATCGTAATTTTGTCAATGTCTATTGTTTCCAAATGCCGGCTGAGATCTTTTGGCACAACACCCAGTGTGCCCATCACCACCGGGACCACTTGCACTGGTTTCTGCCAGAGTCTTTGAAGTTCAATCTTGAGGTCCTGAGAGCGGCTGAGTTTTTCCGGTTGTTTTTCGTCAATGCGACTGTTACCTGGGATGGCGACATCAATGATCCAAACCTATTATTATTATTATTATTATTATTATTATTATTATTATTATTATTATTATTATCATTATTATTATTATGACATATTATTGCTGTAGAATTGTGACTTTATTATTATTACATTACCTATTATTATTATTGTTGTTGTTGTTGTTATCATCATTATCATCTCTTAATTGAGATCCAAAGGGGCTGATTGAGACCTAAACTATTTAAAATCTTGGGTCTTTTATAAAAACATATGCACTGCATCCAAGAAATCCAAAACAAGAGGTTACATGCTAATCCGTCCATTCTTATTTTTGAAAAATAACATAAATTATTTGGGTTGCTGTGAGTTTCCTGGGCTGGTTGGCCATATTCCAGAAGCATTCCTTCCTGACGTTTCACCCACATCTATGGCAGGGACAGTTAACATCTCCCAACAAAGGATTCCCCCAGGAAGGAAGCAGCCAGGCTCTGCAGCTGCAAGGCTTTTCAATGCTAATCAAGGTGGACATCTGTACCATTCCCACAAGTTCTTTCTCCCACCCTGGACCTTACACAGATTTATAAACCTCCCTTGCCTAGTTTCCAACAAACCTCACAACCTCTGAGAATGCTTGCCATAGGTGTGGGCGAAACGTCAGGAGAGAATGCTTCTGGAACATGGCCAGACAGCCCGGAAAACTCACAGCAACTCAGTGATTCCAGCCATGAAAGCCTTCGACAACACAACATAAATTTAGCTTTGCCCTTAAGAGAGAAAAAGGGGCATATTACATAACGATAATGATAATGATAATGATTATTATTATTATTATTATTAATCTGCGCACATCATCCAAAAATATATCACACAGTCCTAAACACTTGGGAAGTGTTCGACTTGTGATTTTGTGATACAAAATCCAGCATATACATCTCGTTTGCTGTGTCATACAATGTCATTGTGTCAATAATAATAATAATAATAATAATAATCGCCCAGTGATTCCAGCCATGAAAGCCTTGACAATGAAATAATAGTGATGATGATGATGATGATGATGATTGGTTGGTGTCTAACTGGGTGTGGTGGTCTTGATTTAGATGCATTTCAACTTCTATGAATACAAACCGTGATGTTAAACTGCATAAAATTGCCATTAAAAACAAAACATCTGCCTAGAACGGCCTGTGAGGTTGGAGCGCCATCTAGTGTTTAATCTCTCGAAGTGAAGCCTCTGACGTTTCGGATTTTCTTGAGCAAAGCCTTGGAAAGCCAGCTGGGTTTGATTAGGTGATTAATTCGAATGGACTGAAATCGGATGGCCAGCTATGCAATAGTATTTCCAATATCTTTGCAAGGATAGGTAAGAAAGCAAATAGAAAAAAATGATAATTTATTTGGAATATGAGGCTGGAGGAGTGTTAGAGGAGCTACTAAAAAAGAAATAAAATGAAAAATGAGGTCTAAATGTTTCCTAGAAGGCAAAATAACTCAACCAAGGCTGCCATTACTATTACAGTAGAGTCTCACTTATCCAACGTTCTGGATTATCCAACGCATTTTTGTGGTCAATGTTTTCAATACATTGTGATATTTTGGTACTAAATTCGTAAATACAGTAATTACTACATAGCATTAAGGTGTAATGAACTACAGTAGAGTCTCACTTATCCAACACTCGCTTATCCAACGTTCTGGATTATCCAACGCATTTCTGTGGTCAATGTTTTCAATACATCGTGATATTTTGGTGCTAAATTTGTAAATACAGTAATTATAACATAACATTACTGCGCATTGAACTCCTTTTTCTGACATTTTTTTTGTATGATATTTTGGTGCTTAATCTGTAAAATCATAACCTATTTTGATGTTTAATAGGCTTTTTCTTAATCTCTCCTTATTATCCAACATATTCGCTCATGCAACGTTCTGCCGGCCCGTTTATGTTGGATAAGTGAGACTCTACTGTACTTTTTCTGTCCAATTTGTTGCATAACATGATGTTTTGGTGCTTAATCTGTAAAATCATAACCTATTTTGATGTTTAATAGGCTTTTTCTTAATCTCTCCTTATTATCCAACATATTCGCTCATGCAACGTTCTGCCGGCCCGTTTATGTTGGATAAGTGAGACTCTACTGTACTTCTTCTGTCAAATTTGTTGCATAACATGATGTTTTGGTGCTTAATCTGTAAAATCATAACCTATTTTGATGTTTAATAGGCTTTTTCTTAATCTCTCCTTATTATCCAACATATTCGCTCATGCAACGTTCTGCCGGCCCGTTTATGTTGGATAAGTGAGACTCTACTGTACTTCTTCTGTCAAATTTGTTGCATAACATGATGTTTTGGTGCTTAATTTGTAAAATCATAACCTAATTTGATGTTTAATGGCTTTTTATGGCTTTTTCTTAATCTCTCCTTTTTAATCCAACATATTCGCTCATCCAACGTTCTGCCGGCCCGTTTATGTTGGATAAGTGAGACTTTACTTTATTATTATTATTATTATTATTATTATTATTTATATTACTACTACTACTACTACTACTACTACTAACTTGGGGATCCTGCGGTGGCCACATTATTTGAAAAAGACATTTTTTGTTTTGGGGTGTTAGGTAATATCAGTTTGGTCATTTATAGCTCTATCTCTGAGAAAAACCCAGTTTTTCCTGTTGTTTTTTTATGAATGCTCCCATTAGAAAATGCATAAGGATGGGCTCAGTGCTCTCTTGGTGCAGGTGAACTACAACTCCCATGTGCCAAGGACAATCACACCATGAAAGGGTTAGATATTGAAGCTATGCAAAATAGTTTAAGCTATGAAGGTTGAATGAAAAGTAATGCCTCCACCTTCGTCACTTGGGTTTGGATGGGAATATTTTAATAAATGAAACGCAGAAATAATCCTGAGAACGTGCTCTTTAACGACCACTATTCACTTTTCCACAACACCACCAGACAATTGGATGCATTTCTGCCAACAATGAACAAGTTTTCTGAAGCCGTCATGGAAGAAGTCGACACTCTGTTTCCGCAACCGGCATCTCACAATCTTCAATGCTAAGGCTTCTCCGTCTGCACAGGGTTCCATACTTGGCACTTTAACAACACAACCGTTCAATGCTAAGGGTTCCCCGTCTGCGCAGGGTTCCATACTTCGCCCTTTAACAACACAACCGTCCAATGCTAAGGCTTCCCCGTCTGCATAGGGTTCTATACTTCACACTTTAACAACACAACCGTTCAATGCTAAGGCCTTGGTTGAGGAGTTACGAAGGTGGAGGCATTACTTTTCATTCACTCCTCGTATGAGAAACTACAACTCCCATTCTGTGTCATTCCATTTCCTAGTTTGGACTGCATCACATTATTATTATCATTACTACTACTACTATTTATATCCTGCTTTTTCTCTCTTAAAAGAGACTCGAAGTGTCTCACCGTGTCCAATAAATGACATGAAATAAAAATGTAAAACCAGAATATAAACAACAAGATAGAATTAAACATTAAGATTATGAAAAAATAAAATAGTTAATCCCTTTAAGAGGAAACGAGGTTCCGGGAACACCGTGGCTTCAAGGCCTTTGTTTGTTTGCGCTTTTTGCCAAAAAGGGAACCTGTTTCGCTAGTTCCGAAACAGGTTCCAAGAGAAGATTCACAATGGAAGAGAGTATCACAAAGTTTTGGGAGCTATAAATCCCAGCAACTACAATTCCCAGATGCCAAGGTCTATTTTCCCCAAACTCCACCAGTGTTCACGTTTGAGCTTATTAAGTATTTGTGCCAAGTTTGGTCCGGATCCATCATTGTTTGAGTCCACAGTGCTCTCTCAATGGAAGTGAACTACAACTCCCAAACTCAAGATCAATGCCCAGCAAATCCTTCCAGTATTTTTTGTTGGTCGTGGGAGTTCTGTGTGTAAAGTTTGGCTGAATTCTATCATTGGTGGGGTTCAGAATGCTCTTTGATTGTAGGTGAACTATAAATCCCAGCAACTACAACTCCCAAATGTCAAGGTCTATTTCCTCCAAACTCCGCCAGTGTTCACATTTGAGCATATTGAGCATTCTTGCCAAGTTTGGTCCGGATCCATCATTGTTTGAGTCCACAGTGCTCTCTGGATGTAGGTGAACTACAACTCCCGAACTCAAGGTCAATGCCCAGCAAACCCTTCCAATATTTTCTGTTGGTCGTGAGAGTTCTGTGTGCAAAGTTTGACTGAATTCCATCATTGGTGGGGTTCAGAATCCTCTTTGATTGTAGCTGAACTATAAATCCCAGCAACTACAACTCTCAGATGCCAAGGTCTATTTCCCCCAAACTCCACCAATGTTTAAATCTGGGCATATTGAGTATTCATGCCAAGTTTGAGTCCACAGTGCTCTCTGGATGTAGGTGAACTACAACTCCCAAACTCAAGGTCAATGCCCACCAAACCCTTCCAATATTTTTTGTTGGTCGTGGGAGTTCTGTGTGCAAAGTTTGGCTGAATTCCATCATTGATGGGTTTCAGAATGCTCTTTGATTGTAGCTGAACTATAAATCCCAGCAACTACAACTCTCAGATGCCAAGGTCTATTTTCCCCAAACTTCACCAGTGTTCACGTTTGAGCATATTGAGCATTCCCTTTATAGTATTTCCTGTTGGGAGTTCTGTGTGTCACATTTGGTTCAGTTCCATCATTGGTGGGGTTCAAAATGCTCTTTGATTGTAGGTGAACTATAAATCCCAGCAACTACAACTCTCAGATGCCAAGGTCTATTTCCCCCAAACTCTACCAATGTTTAAATCTGGGCATATTGAGTATTCATGCCAAGTTTGAGTCCACAGTGCTCTCTGGATGTAGGTGAACTACAACTCCCAAACTCAAGGTCAATGCCCAGCAAACCCTTCCAATATTTTTTGTTGGTCGTGGGAGTTCTGTGTGTAAAGTTTGGCTGAATTCCATCATTGATGGGTTTCAGAATGCTCTTTGATTGTAGCTGAACTATAAATCCCAGCAACTACAACTCCCAAATGTCAAGGTCTATTTCCCCCAAACTCCGCCAGTGTTCACGTTTGAGCATATTGAGTATTCATGCCAAGTTTGGTCTGGATCCGTCATTGTTTGAGTCCACAGTGCTCTCTAGATGGAAGTGAACTACAACTCCCGAACCCAAGGTCAATGCCCACCAAACCCTTCCAGTATTTTCTGTTGGTCGTGGGAGTTCTGTGTGCCAAGTTTGGCTTAATTCCATCATTGGTAGGGTTCAGAATGCTCTTTGATTGCAGGTGAACTATAAATCCTCAGCTTGATTGAATCTGACACTAATTGCACTTTTTTGGCCCAGTTCTTTTTTAGAGCCGACCCAGGATTTTATGATAGTATATTTACTGTATCTTGACCTATGACTTGTTTTACTGTTGATTGATTGTTTTATTGTTATGTTTTTATATTGTTTGTGACCTGGGCTTGGTCCCATGTAAGCCGTCCCGAGTCCCTCCGGGGAGATGGGGCGGGGTATAAAAATAAAATTATTATTATTATTATTATTATTATTATTATTATTATTATTATTATTATTATTATAAATCCCAGCAACTACAACTCCCAAATGACAAAACCAATCCCCCCTAACGCCTCCAGTATTCAAATTTGCGTATTTTTGTGCCAAATGTGTTCCAGTGAATGAAAATACACCCTGCATATCAGATATTGACATTATGATTCGTAACAGGAGCAAAATGACAGTGATGAAGTCGCAATGAAAATAATGTTATGGTTGGAGGTCACAACATGAGGAACTGGATTAAGGGGTCTCGGCATTAGGACGTTTGAGACCCACTGGACTAAGGGGATTTTTGGCCTCCCTTTTTCCCAGCATGGCCTTCAAAGTATGAGGAAATGTGAGCCTAGAATGAAGGTTCTTTTTTTCGGAAAGTTCCAAACTTGAGTTTGATTGGTGTCCCTGGAAACCATGAGCTTTGGAGAGCCCGTTGAGCAAACACCTGCGTTTCTGCCTGAGTGGCTCTGGGGATTGCCCCAGACACTCTACCCCCCTTTCAGTCCCCTCCTCTAATCCTTTGCAACAAAAGAGGCACCGAAACCAGAATGAGTCCCAGTTCCGGACTCCGTCGCCCAGGTAGATCCGAGCAAAGCCATGGCGAAGACAAGCGCATTGCTTCTGGCCCTCCTGGCCGCCTTTTTGGGGGTCACATTTGGCTCAGGTGAGCGCCCAGGTAAGGATACACCCAGGTAAGGCCAATGGGGTGTAAATGGAGGCGGCATGTGGCGTCTATTGGACCCTAAACCCGCTCCAGGTTTGAGTCTCAGCTCCAAGAAAACACTTCCCAAAGTTAGTTCCTTTAAAGTTCAAGACTAGAATCCGGAGCGGATTCACCTCTTATTGGAATTACAGTAGAGTCTCACTTATCCAAGCCTCGCTTATCCAAGCCTCTGGATATCCAAGCCATTTTTGTAGTCAATGTTTCCAATATATCGTGATATTTTGGTGCTAAATTCGTAAATACAGTAATTACAACATAACATTACTGCGTATTGAACTACTTTTTCTGTCCAATTTGTTGTATAACATGATGTTTTGGTGCTTAATTTGTAAAATCATAACCTAATTTGATGTTTAATAGGCTTTTCCTTAATCCCTCCTTATTATCCAAGATATTCGCTTATCCAAGCTTCTGTCAGCCCGTTTAGCTTGGATAAGTGAGACTCTACTGTACAGTAATTACTACATAACATTACTGCATATTGAACTACTTTTTCTGTCCAATTTGTTGTATAACATGATGTTTTGGTGCTTAATTTGTAAAATCATAACCTAATTTGATGTTTAATAGGATTTTCCTTAATCCCTCCTTATTATCCAAGATATTCGCTTATCCAAGCTTCTGTCAGCCCGTTTAGCTTGGATAAGTGAGACTCTACTGTACCATCTATTAGTTCAATTGAAGGCTTTACTAGCTTTTCAGTGTAGCATTAAAAGGTACCGTAAAGCAATATCTATAAACGACTACTAACGGACGAACAGGAACAAGTTCATTTGAAGGAAATGTGGGAAGTAGATTTCGGGGAAAAATTGAATAATCAGGAATGGGGAAGAATATGGAGAATGAGGTTATTAAAAAATATGTCCATAGGAAGGGTTTGGCCAAAAATGACTCTTTTTTTTGCAGCCCAAAATTTCAAACTAAGCTCTTTTAAAGTTCAGACAATAATAATAATAATAATAATAATAATAATAATAATAATAATAATAATAATAATAATTTTGGTGCCATGCCAAAAGATCTCAGCCAGCATTTGGAAACAATAGACATTGATAAAAGTACGATCTGCCAACTGCAAAAGGCCACCCGACTGGGATCTGTGCACATCATCCGAAAATACATCACACGGTCCTAGACACTTGGGAAGTGTTCGACTTGTGATTTTGTGATACGAAATCCAGCATATCTATCTTGTTTGCTGTGTCATACAATATAATAATAATAATAATAATAATAATAATAATAATAATAATAATAATAATAATAACACAGTCCTAGACACTTGGGAAGTGTTCAACTTGTGATTTTGTGATATGAAATCCAGCATATCTATCTTGTTTGCTGTGTCATAATAATAATAATAATAATAATAATAATAATAATAATAATAATAATAATAATAATCACACAGTCCTAGACACTTGGGAAGTGTTCAACTTGTGATTTTGTGATATGAAATCCAGCATATCTATCTTGTTTGCTGTGTCATAATAATAATAATAATAATAATAATAATAATAATAATAATAATAATAATCATCTCTATCTCTTTCTTCTTCCTTGCTTCCCTCTTCCTCTCTCTTTCCCTTTTTTTGTTTCCATCTATCTTCTTCCTTCCTTCCTTCTTTCCTTCCTTCCTTCCTTCTTTCCCTTTCTTTTCCTCACTCTCTTTCTTTTTCTTTCTTCCTTCCTTCCTTCCTTCTCTCTCTCATCTCTATCTCTATCTCTTTCTTTCTTTCTCCTTTCTTCTTCCTTCCTTCTTTCTCTTTCTTTCATCCTTCCTTCTCTCTATCTCTTTCTTCTTCCTTTCTTCCCTCTTCCTCTCTCTTTCCCTTTTTTTTTTTCCATCTATTTTCTTCCTTCCTTCCTTCCTTCCCTCCTTCCTTCCTTCCTTCCTTCCTTCCTTCCTTCCTTCCTTCCTTCCTTCCTTCCTTCCTTCCTTCCCTTTCTTTTCCTCTCTCTTTCTTTTTCCTTCCTTCTTTCTCTTTCCTTTTCTTTCATCCTTCCTTTCCCCCGCTCTCTCTCTCTCTCTCTCTCTCTCTCTCTCTCTCTCTCTCTCTCTCTCTCTCTCTCTCTCTCATCTCTATCTCTTCCTTCCTTCCTTCCTTCCTTCCTTCCTTCCTTCCTTCCTTCCTTCCTTCCTTCCTTCCTTTCTTTCTTTTCCTCTATTTCTCTTTCCTTCCTTCTTGGATTTCTCCTTTCTTTCTTTCTTTCTTTCTTTCTTTCTTTCTTTCTTTCTTTCTTTCTTTCTTTCTTTCTTTCTTTCTTTCTTTCTTTCTTTCTTTCCCTCTATTTTTCCTTCCTTCTTGGATTTATTTCTTTTTCCTTCCTTCCCTCTCCCCCTCTCTCTTTCCCTTTCTTTGTTTCCATCTATCTTCTTCCTTCCTTCCTTCCTTCCTTCCTTCCTTCCTTCCTTCCTTCCTTCCTTCCTTCCTCTCTCTTTCTCCTTCCTTCTTTCTCTTTCTCTTTCTTTCCCCTTTCTTCTTCCTTCCTTCTTTCCCTTTCTTTTCCTCTCTCTCTCTTTTTGCTTCCTTCCTTCTTTCTCTTTCCTATTCTTTCATCCTTCTTTCCTTCCTTTTTTCTCTCTCTCTATCTATCTCTATCTCCATCTCTCTCTTTCTTTCTTTCTTTCTTTCTTTCTTTCTTTCTTTCTTTCTTTCTTTCTTTCTTTCTTTCAGTGTCGGATGGAGGAGAAGGCCTTGTCCTCCCAAAGGCAGAACTGAGCAGGTCAAAACGCAGCCCAGGTGGGACAGAACTCTGCCCATGCCCAGGTGAGCCCTTTCCCCATTGTGGCTTTGGACCACTTGGGAAGTGTTCGACTTGGGATTTTGTGATACGAAATCCAGCATATCTATCTTGTTTGCTGTGTCATAATAATAATAATAATAATAATAATAATAATAATAATAATAATAATAATAATAATAATACATCACACAGTCCTAGACACTTGGGAAGTGTTCGACTTGTGATTTTGTGATACGAAATCCAGCATGTCTATCTTGTTTGCTGTGTCATAATAATAATAATAATAATAATAATAATAATAATAATAATAATAATAATTTTGCACCCATGCATAACCGGCTCACCCACCATCCCTTTTCCAGGCATGGACGCCCCGAAAAGACACAAGCACCATTGTCCTTGCGATCATTTTGGCTTCTTCTTCATGACAGGTAAGGAGACGCTTTGGGGTGCAATGGGTCAATGTCAATGGAGAGGGACCCTTCTGTTTCCCTTGACTGGGAGCTCTAGTGGTTCCCAACTGGGGATGCTGGGAGTTACAGTCCAAGCACAGCTGGTACCTTTTACTGGTTCCTGCTAGCTATGCTGCCTAGGGGATGCTGGGAGGTGCAGTGCAATTCCTTGCAGGGAAATCAATGTAACCCTACAGGGTTAAAGTCGCGACATTACTCACAATTGGCTTGGTTAGTTGTGGGCTGATGGGAGCTGCAGTCGCACCACATATAATAATGGAGAGCTATTGGTTCCCATTCGCTTTGCTGGCTAAGGGCTGATGGGAGTTGCAGTCCAAGAACATAGGGAGAGTAATTGGTTTCCATTGACTATGCTGGTTAGGGGATGCTGGGAGTTGCAGTACTAGAACATATGGAGAGTTACATTAATTCCCATTGGTTATACTGGAAAGGGGATGCTGGGGTTTAAAGTCCAAGAACATAAAGAGAGCTGGCTTAGGGATGCTGGGAGTTGCAGTCCACTAAGATATGGAGAGCAATTGGTTCCTGTTAGCTATGCTGGTTAGGGGGTGCTGGGAGCTGCAGTACTAGAACGTATGGAGAGTTTAATTGATTCCCATTGGTTATGTTGGAAAGGGGATGCTGGGAGTTACAGTTCACTAAGATATGGAAACCAATTGGTTCCTATTAGCTATGCTGGTTAGGAGATGCTGGGAGCTGCAGTACTAGAACTTATGGAGAGTTCAATTAATTCCCATTGGTTATGTTGGAAAGGGGATGCTGGGAGTTGCAATCCACTAAGATATGGAGAGCAATTGGTTCCTATTAGTTATGCTAGTTAGGGGATTCTGGGAGCTGCAGTACTAGAACTTATGGAAAGTTCAATCAATTCTCATTGGTTATGTTGGAAAGGGGATGCTGGGAATTGCAGTCCACTAACATATGGAGAGCAATTGGTTCCTGTTAGCTATGCTGGTTAGGGGGTGCTGGGAGCTGCAGTACTAGAACGTATGGAGAGTGCCATTAATTCCCATTGGTTATGTTGGAAAGGGGATGCTGGGAGCTGCAGTACTAGAACTTATGGAGAGTTCCATTAATTCCCATTGGTTATGTTGGAAAGGGGATGCTGGGAGTTGCAGTACTAGAACTTATGGAGAGTTCCATTAATTCCCATTGGTTATGTTGGAAAGGGGATGCTGGGAGTTGCAGTCCAAGCACATATGGAGAATTCTGTAAATTCCCTTTGGCTGTACTGGCTAGTGGCTGATGGGAGTTGCTGTCCAAGAACATAAGGGGAGCTATTGGTTCCCATTGGCTTTGCTGGCTCGGGATGCTGGGAGTTGCAGTACTAGAACATATGGAGAGGTTTATAGATCCCCGTTGCTTATGCTGGAAAGTGGGTGCTGGGAGTTGTAGTCCAAGCACATATGAAGGGCTCTATCCTCCTTTGCAGAAGAACCCCATCGTCGCCGCCGTCGCCGCCATCATCATCATCCCCATCATCCTCATCATCACCACGGCAGAAAAGCCAAGCATCACTTGCAGCAAAGGAAGAATCAGTGCCTGCGGTTCCTGAAGCATTGCCTTCGGAGGCAGATCAGCATCCCCCTTTAGCAGAGCATAATAAACCACAAAGCCTCATCAATAAAGCTATTGATTTCCAATATTGATTGATTTCTCTGCGTCCTATCTTACTCCAAAACTGAAGCAAACAATGGTTATTTGTGTCTCTTGTATACCCAATACACATAGCCTGAAATGATGATGATAATAATAATAATAATAATAATAATAATAATAATAATAATAATGGTGGGATCACAAACCTGCAAAAGTCTTGGAAAATGAGCACGCAAAGATACTGTGGGACTTCCGAATCCAGACTGACAAAGTTCTGGAACACAACACACCAGACATCACAGTTGTGGAAAAGAACAAGGTTTGGATCATTGATGTCGCCATCCCAGGTGACAGTCGCATTGACGAAAAACAACAGGAAAAACTCAGCCGCTCTCAGGACCTCAAGATTGAACTTCAAAGACTCTGGCAGAAACCAGGGCAGGTGGTCCCGGTGGTGATGGGCACACTGGGTGCCGTGCCAAGAGATCTCAGCCGGCATTTGGAAACAATAGACATTGACAAAATTACGATCTGCCAACTGCAAATGGCCACCCTACTGGGATCTGCACGCATCATCCGAAAATACATCACACAGTCCTAGACACTTGGGAAGTGTCCGACTTGTGGTTTTGTGATACGAAATCCAGCATGTCTATCTTGTTTGCTGTGTCATACAACGTCGTTGTGTCAATAATAATAATAATAATAATAATAATAATAATAATAATTTAGGCTTTATTATAAATGATAATTATTATCATCATTATTATTATGAGCTATAATAAAACACAATTTATTATTATTATTATTATTATTATTATTATTATTATTATTATTTTCAACAGGGACAGTGAAAACATTTGCCCATTCTTATCATTTGGATATTATGTACCTTCAAGAAGTAATAATAATAATAATAATAATAATAATAATAATAATAATAATAATCTAGGCTTTATTATTATCATTATTATTATTTACCTTCTAAAGAATAAAACACTATTATTATTATTATTATTATTATTATTATTATTATTATTTTCAGCAGGGACAGTGAAAACATTTGCCCATTCTTATCATTTGGACTCCCCTTAAATATGATAATAATAATAATAATAATAATAATAATAATAATAATAATAATAAGATATGATGTACCTTCAAGAAGTAATAATAATAATAATGTAGGCTTTATTATTATCATTATTATTATTTACCTTCTAAAGAATAAAACACTATTATTATTATTATTATTATTATTATTATTATTATTTTCAGCAGGGACAGTGAAAACATTTGCCCATTTTTATCATTTGGACTCCCCTTAAATATGATGATGATGATAATAATAATAATAATAATAATAATAATAATGCTGCGATATTATGTACCTTCAAGAAGCAATAATAATAATAATAATAATAATAATAATAATAATAATAATAATAATATATTTAATATTTCCCTCCCAAGATTGGAACTCAAAGCAGCTCGCAACTTTTAAAATATAAAACTGCAAACACAGACAAAAATTACATATTAAAATATAATATTATATATTTTACTATTTCCTGTTATTATTTCGACCTGAATAATAGTAATAATTTATTATGATGATAATAGTAATAATAATTAATTATAATCATTTATTATTTCGACCTGAATAATAGTAATAATTTATCATTATGATAAGAGTAATAATAATTAATTATAAATAAGTATACATAATATTATTATTATTAATATATAAATGTATATATTAATAATAATGTAAATGTAAATATAAATGTTATTTCATGGACATTTATATAAACGTATAAATGTAAAAGCATATAAATGTAGCAAATAAATAAATATAATACAAAAATAAATATAAAATAAATATAAAAATAAAAAATATAAAAATAAAAAATATAAAAGCATATACATTTAGGAAATAAATAAATAAATAAATATTATTAATTGCCCTTTAATCAGACAAGAAGACAGTATGCAATTAGCATCAGAGTGATGTATGGGCTTCAAGTAACTTTTCCAATTCTTTTTCCCGTTACCTCCTCATTCCTGCAGCATTCTCACACCCATCATCCCCAATCTTTGTTTGGCTTGGCTTCTTCAAAAAGGGAGCGCGGCCCCTTTAAGGGCGAGCTGTCAACGCGGCCAGGCGGAAGCGAGCGCGGCGCGGTTGCCGGGGCGACGGGGGCGGTGACTTTGCAAAGGGCCGCCTCGCCTCCCGATTGGCCGGGCGGGAGGGTCACGTGACACCTGGCGAGCGTTCGATCCAGTCTTGGGCCGGCGAGGGCGGAAGCGGCAGAGCGGCGTTATCCTCGGCTGGTGAGTTCGCCAGGTGGGCGTGGCCTCGTGACGTCACCGGGCTCCCCTATTCCCGCAAGTGGAATCGCCCGTCCCTTCGCATGCTCCATTTGCGAGGGCGATTCCATTCCGGCAAAATAGGGGGGCGGCACAAAAAGACGGCCCAAAAATTTGCTTTTTCCGGGGGAGGTAAGGCATGCCAAGCTTTCCAATGAATTTTTTTGCGGGGATGACAACTCCCAACATTCACATAAGCCCTCTGGGTCCGGGATTATGGTTAATATAGTCTTTCCTTCTATCTTGTTGGATGGGAGAACCTGTTACTAGTCGCTCTCTCCAAAAAAAGTAACTTTTCTCCTCGAAAAAAGTAACTCCCAACAGGTGGCCAAGCAGAACTTCAATGCATTCCTATGGACTTGAGATTCTGATGCATTTAATTTTATTTTAATTCATTTTTTAAAAGATATTTCAATTGTATTTGAATTTAACTATTTTCTATAAACCTATTTAAATTCTTTAGATTGTGAGGCGTTTCATTTAATTTTAACACATTTTCTAAAACCCTGGTTCATTTTTTTAGTTTATTATGTATTTAATTTAATTTTAATTCATTTCTGAAAAACCTGTTCCGACTGTCATTAGATGGTGATGCATTTAATTTAATTTCATTAATTTTCCAAAACCTGTTTCAGTTGTCTTTATATGGTGATGCATTTCATTTTAATTATTTAAAAAAATACCTTGATGAGAGAAGCCTGTTTCCTGCTTACAATTCATCCCAATTGTTCTTCAATGTTGATGCATTTTTAATTTAATTTTTTAAAACCCACATTTATTGAAGAATCCTGTTCTTATTGCTATTAATTTCTTCTTCTTATTATTATTATTATTTCTATACCACTTTTTCTCTCTCAAATGACACCTTTTTATATATATAAATGTTTGGATTTTGGAATATCTGGATTTGCATATATCTGCATAATTAGATGTTTTGAAGATGGGATCGAAATGTAAATGTAGAATTTGTTATATATGTATGTGTATATACATACATACATACATACATACATACATATACCCACGTGTAAGTATATGCATATCTATAAACACACACTAAACGTAAAATGTATCTTACATATACACATTTTACACGTTGTATAGTATTTAATTTTAATTAATTATATGTACATGTAATATGTTATTATATACACAGAGCCAGAGGGTCATTTTCTATTGTAAATATATTAATCGTATGTGTTGTCAAATATTTATCGTATTTTATCGTGATTTTATCGTATCGTATTTATGGTGATTTTATCTTATATCTTTAATTTTCATTTGCGCGTTTTCGGTATTTGAGGTTATTGTATGTTCGTTTTGTATTTGTAAGCCGCCCCGAGTCCCTGCAGGGAGATGGAGGCGGGGTATAAGAATAAAATTATTATTATTATAATTATTATTATATTGTAAATAATTTTCTCCATGAAATAACATTGGCCTCCATTGAACCAGCCACAAAGATGGACAATTTTGGAATATTGTTGAATTCGGAATTCCCATGCTCCACCTATAGATCAATACACAAGGAAAATAATAATAATAATAATAATAATAATAATAATAATAATAATAATAATAAAACTTTATTTATACCCCATCACCATCTCCCCACGGGGACTCGGGGCAACTTACATGGGGCAGAGGCCCAAACAATATAGGACAAAATATAGGCAGTATAATACAAATCACACTATAAAAAGATAAAACAGTAATACAATATATCAATTAAAACAAAAATACAGGATAAAAAATTGCATTTAAAACACATAAATATGGTAAAATCGTAATAAATACAGGATAGATTATTAAAAACCCTCTGGGGCTGATTAATTAATGACTGTATCTCCAAAAGCCTGCTGAAACATCAATACATAAGGAAAATAATAATAATAATAATAATAATAATAAAAACTTTATTTATACCCCGCCACCATCTCCCCGCGGGGAGTTTTGAATTTCTGTGTATGTCTATCTGTGTGTGTGTATATGTGTGTATATATATGTATATGTGTTTGTGTATATATATACAGTAGAGTCTCACTTATCCAACATAAACGGGCCGGCAGAACGTTGGATAAGCGAATATCTTGGATAATAAGGAGAGATTAAGGAAAAGCCTATTAAAATACAAATTAGGTTATGTTTTTTACAAATTAAGCACCAAAACATCATGTTATACAACAAATTGGACATAAAAAATAGTTCAATACGCAGTAATGCTATGAAGCAATTACTATATTTACGAATTTAGCACCAAAATATCACGATGTATTGAAAACATTGACTACAAAAATGCGTTGGATAATCCAGAACGTTGGATAAGCGAATGTTGGATAAGTGAGACTCTACTGTATTTCCAAATGCCGGCTGAGATCTTTTGGCACGGCACCCAAATAATAATAATAATTATTATTATTATTATCATTATATTGTAAATAATTTTGTCCATGAAATAACATTAGCCTCCATTGAACCAGCCACAAAGATGGACAATTTTGGAATATTGCTGAATTCGGAATTCCGATGCTCCACCTATAGATCAATACATAAGGAAAATATGCAGTTTTTAATTTCTGTATATGTCTATCTGTGTGTGTGCGCGCGCGTGTGTGTGTGTATATATATATACACACACACACACACACACACACACACACACACACATATATATATATATATATATATATATATATATATATAAGCTTGGGTACCTGGCATTGACCAGGTTATTTGAAAAAAGTCAATTTTTAATTGCAAAAAATGCATAAGGTTGTGGGTGAACTACGGCTCACATCATGCCAGGTTGACCCCCAGAAACTCCATCAGTCCTTAAAATGTGTTATGTTGGGTAAGTTTGCTCTGGATGCATAATCGGTGGGGTTGACTGTGCTCTCTGGCTGTAAGATAAACTACAACTCCCACTATGGTGAATCAACACCGTCAAACCCTTCCAGTAGGTTGAGTTAGTCCTGTGGGTTCTGTGTACCAAGTTTGGATGAGGTCCATCATCGGTGGAGATAACAGTTTCCCTGGTTGTGGGTGAACTACAACTCCCAGAAAGGACAGTCAGTTTCCCCCAAACCTCTCCAAGAATCACATTTGGGCATATCGGGTCTGTGTGCCAAGTTGGTCCAGATCCATCAGTGTTTGGGTTCACAGAGCTGTCTGGATGTACAGTAGAGTCTCACTAATCCAAGCCTCGCTTATCCAAGCCTCTGGATAATCCAAGCCATTTTTGTACTCAATGTTTCCAATATATCGTGATATTTTGGTGCTAAATTCGTAAATACAGTAATTACAACATAACATTACTGCGTATTGAACTACTTTTTCTGTCCAATTTGTTGTATAACATGATGTTTTGGTGCTTAATTTGTAAAATCATAACCTAATTTGATGTTTAATAGGCTTTTCCTTGATCAGTCCTTATAATCCAAGATATTCGCTTATCCAAGCTTCTGCCGGCCCGTTTAGCTTGGATTAGTGAGACTCTACTGAAGGTGAACTACAACTCCCACAAATCAAGGTGAATTCCCCCCCCCCCAAGGCCTTCAGTGTTTTTTTCCTGGTCCTGGGGGCTCTGTGTGCCAAGTTTGGTCCAATTCCATCATTGGAGGAGTTCAGAGTGCTCTTTGATTGCAGGTGAACTATACATCCCAGTACCTGCAACTCCCAAATGTCCAGGCCAATTCCCTTCAAAACCCACAAGTAGTCAAAGTTGGGCGTATCAGGTACGCATGCCAAGTCTGTTCCAGATCCATCATTGCTCTGGATGTAGGTGAACCACAACTCCTACAAATCCCTCCAAAGACCTCCAGTATATTTTGTTGGTCATTTTTTGAGTGTTCTGTGTGCCAAGCGAGTTCCAGGTCCATCATTGGTGGAGTTCAGAGTGTTTTTAAATTGCAGGTGAACTATACATCCCAGTCCCTACAATTCCAAAATGTCCAGGTCAATTCCCCTCAAAATCCACAAGTATTCAAATTTGGGAATATCGGGTATTCATGCCAAGTTAGGTCCAGATCCATCGTTGTTTGAGTTCATAATGCTCTCTGGATATAGGTGAACTACAACTCTTATAAATCCCTCCAAAGATCCAGTATTTTTTCTTGTCCATGAGGGTTCTGTGTGCCAAGTAAGTTCCAGGTCCATCATTGGTGGAGTTCAGAGTGCTCTTAGATTACAGGTGAACTATACATCCCATGACCTACAACTCCTATAAACCATGGTGAATTCTCTCCAAACTTCTCTCTCTAGTATGTTCTGTTGCTGATCAATTCCTCTGTTTGTTGTGTGCCATAGAAAAAAATAGGAAAGGGTTAAGGGAGAGGCAGTGGGCGGGGTCATGCAAATCCCACACCAATGGAGAGAGTAAAAAACACTGGGGTGTCTGTGGTGGAGGAAAAAATAGAAAATCTAACCCGTGTGAAAGCCTTCCCTTGGATGTTAGGCAGGATGGTGTTTGTGAATGATATTGACAGGGCTCTTTATTATTTTTCTCTATTATTATTGGTATTATTACATTTATTATTTTTCTCTATTATTATTGGTATTATTACATTTATTATTTTTCTCTATTATTATTATTGGTATTATTACATTTATTATTTTTCTCTATTATTATTGGTATTATTAAATGTATTATTTTTCTCTATTATTGTTGCTACTATTACATTTATTTTACTCTATTTTTTATTATTATTAATACATTTATTATTTCACTCTGATATTATTATTATTGCATTCGTTATTTTACTCTATTTATTATTACATGTATTATTTTCCTGTATTTATTATTATTATTACTACATGTATTATTTTACTCTATTATTATTAAGAGGATACATAAGCACATTTACATTGAAGAAGATGAGAATGATGACAATCAGAGTTGGGCAGTCTTATCTTAAATTACAGTTTTGTGAAAATATTCAAAAACATTTAACCTACCGATGCCTTGATTAATGTAATTTTATTGGTATTTATTGAAAATAATTTTTATTTCTGAAATTTATCACTCTCGGCTTATACTTGAGTCAATGTTTTCCCAGTTCTTTTGTGGTAAAATTAGATGCCTCGGCTTATATTCGGGTCGGCTTATACTCGAGTATATACTGTATACATATTTTCACTTTTATTATAATTAGTGTTTGTGTGTATATGTATTATTAATTTCATTGCAGACTTGTGAGAAGTTCTCCACTTGCTTTTAAATCACTGATGTGTGAAATGTGTCAAGTCTATATTATTATTATTATCATCATCATCATCATAATCTAATTAGGCAATTCTGGAATAGGTTTTTTATTTAAGGATAGGAAAATGGATTCCTGCCGCCGGTCAGTATCCCACATTATCATCATCATCGTCATTAATATTATATTTATAAGCGAGACTCAAAACGAGACTCAAGGCCCGGACTGTGGCGCAGGCTGGCGAGCAAGCCAGCTGCAACCAGCTGCAATGAATCACTCTGACCAGGAGGTCATGAGTTCGAGGCCCGCTCGGAGCTTGTGTTTGTCTTGTTTTTGTTCTATGTTAAAAGGCATTGAATGTTTGCCTATATGTGTAGTGTGATCCTCCCTGAGTCCCCTTCGGGGTGAGAAGGGCGGAATATAAATGCTGTAAATAATAATAATAATAATAATAATAATAATAATAATAATAATAATAATAATAATAATAATAATAATAATAAAACAATCAATTCAGTACAATTTTAAGACCCCCCAAATATTCAAAACATTAAAATAGAATTAAATATTGATATTATGAAGAATAAGCAGTTTTAAAATCCTTTTAAATAGAAATTGATTCAGTATTGTTATTAAACCAGATGGTATAGATGGCCTTCGGAAGTCTCAATTATTATTTTTTAAATTCCCCTTGAGATCCCATGGAGAATAATGGAAATGTTATTAACCAGGGCCATTACTCCACCCTTGGCTCTCATCCTTCGATTTGATTAATGGGGTGAGCCAATTAAATCCCTCTATTTATTTCCATTTGAGATACGATCTTGGAGAGCGACAGGTAATAGGAGCTTCACACAACTGAAGCAACGTAGACCAAGTATCGGTTGACGGACAGAGAGTGGGTCTGAAATAGAAGGAAACAGAAAGGAGGTGAGGCCAGATCATTGCAAAAGAAATCATCTTCTACGTTAGTCATCACGAAACAAGCCCAAAAGACCAGTGGCGTTTAGGTTAATACGAGGGTTGAATGAAAAGTAATGCCTCCGCTTTCGTAACTCCTCAGCAGATGGCTGTCCTGGTCTGCGGCAGGTCCTGGCTTGTTCAGTAGACTCTCCTCTACAGTTAATTCCATTTGGCGGAAAGCCTTAGCATTGAACGGTTGTGTTGTTAAAGTGTGTAGTATGGAACCCTGCGCAGACGGGGAAGCCTTAGCATTGAACGGTTGTGTTGTTAAAGTGCGAAGTAGGGAACCCACCGAGTTTCACAAGCAAAAGGTTGACAGATTGATTCAGGACGATTGTCGTATTGCTCAGAGAGGAATTTCAAGCATAATTGGCATTTCGCAAGAACGTGTGGGTCACATTAATGCTTTGCTTGGCTATCGGAAGATCTGTGCACAATGGGTTCTGTGAGACGCCGGTTGTGGAAACAGAGTGTCGACTTCTTTCGTGACGGCTTCAGAAAACTTGTTCGTCGTTGGTAGAAATGTATCCAATTGTCTGGTGATTATGTGGAAAAGTGAATTGTGGTAGTTAAAGAGCACATGCTCAGGATTATTTCTGCGTTTGATTTATTAAAATACTCCCATCCAAACCCAAGTAACGAAGGTGGAGGCATTACTTTTCATTCAACCCTCGTAATAATAGAAATATTTTTACGATCACAAGAGGTTGGGGAAAGCAGGTGGAGGCATGTTCGGAATGTGATGCCGAGGTTTTAGGAATTATTATGTAAAGTTTCAGACTGATTTAAGCTTCGGGGAAACAAAGGGATTAGTTGCAACTTGCCTCTCCAAGTAAGCTGCCAATCTGCAGGCCTTTACCTGGCAGGGAGTCCTATTTAAATAATGGTAATAATAAAGTGTTTATTATTAATGAACACTTGGGAAGCGTCTGACGTGTAATCCAATACAAAAGCCAAAGGCTGGGTGGCCATCTGTTGGGAGGGATCAGATGGTGTCGTCATGACAGAATTGGGGTTCGGCTGGATGATGTTTGGGGGCCCTTCCCACTCTATGGAAGTCTTTAAGCCGAGGTTGAGTGGCCATCTGTTTGGAAGGATCAGATGGTGTCATCATGACAGAATTGGGGTTCGGCTGGATGATGTTTGGGGGCCCTTCCCACTCTATGGACGTCTTTAAGCCGAGGTTGAGTGGCCATCTGTTTGGAAGGATCAGATGGTGTCATCATGACAGAATTGGGGTTCGGCTGGATGATGTTTGGGGGCCCTTCCCACTCTATGGACGTCTTTAAGCCGAGGTTGAGTGGCCATCTGTTTGGAAGGATCAGATGGTGTCATCATGACAGAATTGGGGTTCGGCTGGATGATGTTTGGGGGCCCTTCCCACTCTATGGACGTCTTTAAGCAGAGGCTGAGTGGCCATCTGTGGGGAGGGATCGGATGATGTCATCATGACAGAATTGGGGTTCAGCTGGATGATATTTGGGGGCCCTTCTCACTCTATGGAAATCTTTAAGCAGAGGCTGAGTGGCCATCTGTTTGGAAGGATCAGATGGTGTCATCATGTCAGAATTGGGGTCCAGCTGGATGACCTTTGGGGTCCCTTCCCACTCCAGGATTCTATGGAGGCCTTTTTAAAAGGCATTATTATTATTATTATTATTATTAAAGCAGAAGCTGGGTGGGCATCTGTTAGGAGGGATCAGATGGTGTCGTCATGACAGAATTGGGGTTCAGCTGGATGATATTTGGGGGCCCTTCCCACTCTATGGAAGTCTTTAAGCAGAGGCTGAGTGGCCATCTGTTTGGAAGGATCAGATGGTGTCATCATGTCAGAACTGGGGTTCGGCTGGATGGCCTTTGGGGTCCCTTCCCACTCCAGGATTCTATGGAAGCCTTTTTAAAAGGCATTATTATTATTATTATTATTATTATTATTATTATTATTATTATTTAAGCAGAAGCTGGGTGGGCATCTGTTAGGAGGGATCAGATGGTGTCGTCATGACAGAATTGGGGTTCGGCTGGATGATGTTTGGGGGCCCTTCCCACTCTATGGAAGTCTTTAAGCAGAGGCTGGGTGGCCATCTGTTGGGAGGGATCGGGGAGGTGTCATCATGTCAGAACTGGGGTTCGGCTGGATGGCCTTTGGGGTCCCTTCCCACTCCAGGATTCTATGGAAGCCTTTTTAAAAGGCATTATTATTATTATTATTATTATTATTATTATTATTATTATTATTATTATTATTTTATTGTATGGCACAGCAAACAAGATAGACATGCTGGATTTCGTATCACAAAATCACAAGTCGGACACTTCCCAAGTGTCTAGGACTGTGTGATGTATTTTCAGATGATGCTGCAGATCCCAGTAGGGTGGCCTTTTGCAGTTGGCAGATCGTAATTTTGTCAATGCCTATTGTTTCCAAATGCCGGCTGAGATCTTTTGGCACAGCACCCAGTGTGCCCATCACCACTGGGACCACCTGTACTGGTTTCTGCTAGTCTTTGAAGTTCAATCTTGAGGTCCTGATAGTGGCTGAGCTTTTCCTGTTGTTTTTCGTCAATGCGACTGTCACCTGGGATGGCGACATCAATGATCCAAACCTTTTTCTTTTCCACAACTGTGATGTCTGGTGTGTTGTGTTCCAGAACTTTGTCAGTCTGGATTCGGAAGTCCCACAGTATCTTTGCGTGCTCATTTTCCAATACTTTTGCAGGTTTGTGATCCCACCAGTTCTTTCCTGCTGGGAGGTGGTACTTGAGGTATAAGTTCCAATGAATCATTTGGGCCACATAGTTGTGCCTCTGTTTGTAGTCTGTCTGTGCGATTTTCTTACAGCAGCTGAGGATATGATCCATGGTTTCGTCGGTTTCCTTGCAGAGTCTGCATTTTGGGTCATCAGCTGATTTTTCGATCTTGGCCTGAATTGCCTTTGTCCTGATGTCTTGCTCCTGGGCTGCAAGGATCAGGCCTTCTGTCTCCTTCTTCAGGGTCCCATTCGTGAGCCAGAGCCAGGTCTTCTATTATTATTATTATTATTATTATTATTAATGGCCTTTGTCCTGATGTCTTGCTCCTGGGCTGCAAGGATCAGGCCTTCCGTCTCCTTCTTCAGGGTCCCATTCGTGAGCCAGAGCCAGGTCTTCTATTATTATTATTATTATTATTATTATTAATGGCCTTTGTCCTGATGTCTTGCTCCTGGGCTGCAAGGATCAGGCCTTCCGTCTCCTTCTTCAGGGTCCCATTCATGAGCCAGAGCCAGGTCTTCTATTATTATTATTATTATTATTATTATTATTATTATTATTATTAATTGCCTTTGTCCTGATGTCTTGCTCCTGGGCTGCAAGGATCAGGCCTTCCGTCTCCTTCTTCAGGGTCCCATTCGTGAGCCAGAGCCAGGTCTTCTATTATTATTATTATTATTATTATTATTAATTGCCTTTGTCCTGATGTCTTGCTCCTGGGCTGCAAGGATCAGGCCTTCTGTCTCCTTCTTCAGGGTCCCATTCGTGAGCCAGAGCCAGGTCTTCTATTATTATTATTATTATTATTATTATTAATGGCCTTTGTCCTGATGTCTTGCTCCTGGGCTGCAAGGATCAGGCCTTCCGTCTCCTTCTTCAGGGTCCCATTCGTGAGCCAGAGCCAGGTCTTCTATTATTATTATTATTATTATTATTATTAATGGCCTTTGTCCTGATGTCTTGCTCCTGGGCTGCAAGGATCAGGCCTTCTGTCTCCTTCTTCAGGGTCCCATTCATGAGCCAGAGCCAGGTCTTCTATTATTATTATTATTATTATTATTATTAATTGCCTTTGTCCTGATGTCTTGCTCCTGGGCTGCAAGGATCAGGCCTTCTGTCTCCTTCTTCAGGGTCCCATTCGTGAGCCAGAGCCAGGTCTTCTATTATTATTATTATTATTATTATTATTATTATTATTATTATTAATTGCCTTTGTCCTGATGTCTTGCTCCTGGGCTGCAAGGATCAGGCCTTCTGTCTCCTTCTTCAGGGTCCCATTTGTGAGCCAGAGCCAGGTCTTCTATTATTATTATTATTATTATTATTATTATTATTATTATTATTAATAGCCTTTGTCCTGATGTCTTGCTCCTGGGCTGCAAGGATCAGGCCTTCTGTCTCCTTCTTCAGGGTCCCATTCGTGAGCCAGAGCCAGGTCTTCTATTATTATTATTATTATTATTATTATTATTATTAATAGCCTTTGTCCTGATGTCTTGCTCCTGGGCTGCAAGGATCAGGCCTTCTGTCTCCTTCTTCAGGATCCCATTCGTGAGCCAGAGCCAGGTCTTCTATTATTATTATTATTATTATTATTATTATTATTATTATTATTAATTGCCTTTGTCCTGATGTCTTGCTCCTGGGCTGCAAGGATCAGGCCTTCTGTCTCCTTCTTCAGGGTCCCATTCGTGAGCCAGAGCCAGGTCTTCTCTTTATCAGCTTTTCCTTCAATTTTGTCAAGGAACTTTCCATGCAATGTTTTGTTGTGCCAGCTATCAGCTCTAGTTTGTAGTGCGGTTTTCTTGTACTGGTTTTTTGTCTGCTGTGTTTTGAGGAGTTTCTGATTTTTGACTTCAATCAAAGCAGGTTCTTCACTTTGCTTTACATATTCTGCCAGGGCATGTTATTATTAGTATTAAAACAGAGGCTGGGTGGCCATCTGTTGGAAGGGATCGGATGGTGTCATCATGTCAGAATTGGGGTCCGGCTGGATGGCCTTTGGGGTCCCGTCCACCTTTTCCCCCAAAGACCCCCAAGAGAGGGAGATGGGCATCCCAGCTGGCTGGCTCGTGTCCGAGTGGCCTTTTCCACCCATTTTCGGCCGGAGCAACAACAAGCCTCCTTGCCCCTTGCCCTCCCTGGAGCCTCTTTCCGGGAGGCCAAAGGTTTCGTCCTGCTCCCAAAGCAGAGAGGACAGCAGCCCATTCCCTCTTTTTGGGATCTTCTCCTCCTCGTCCTTCTCTCCCAGTCCCCTTTCCTCCCTTTTTGGAAGTCCGGAGTTGTTGTTTTTCCTAACGTTTGCTGAAATTATGACTCAGCCGGTCCCAAGAAGAGAGCGCAAGGCAAACAGCGGCTGCCGTCACAATGTCCGAGGTCATGGGGGCACCTAAAGATCATCTAGACCAGTGTTTCTCAACTTAGGGGGGTCGCAAGGGGTGTCAGAGGGGTCTTAGGAAGATCTCTTGTCCTTCTCTTCCTTTTTGGAAACAGACGGCGAATCCTCCCACCAGAAGCCCAATTTGCCCAATTCTATCGTTGGTGGGGTTCAAGGGGTTCTTTGATTGCGGGTGAACTACGAATCCTAGCAACTACAACTCCCACACGTCAAGGTCCACCAGTGTTCACATTTGGGCATATTGAGTATCTGTGTCAAGTTTGGTCTGGATCCATCATTGTTTGAGTCCACACTGCTCTCTGGATGTAGGTGAACTACAACTCCCAAACCCAAGGTCAATGTCCACCAAACCCTTCCAGTATTTCCTGTTGGTCATGGGAGTTCTGTGTGCCAAGTGTGGTTCAATTCGATCATTGGTGGAGTTCAGAATGCTCTTTGATTGTAGGTGAACTATAAATCCCAGCAACTACAATTTCCAAATGTCAAGGTCTATTTCCCCCAAACTCCATCAGTGTTTAAATTTGGGCCTATTGAGTATTCATGCCAAGTTTGAGTCCACATTGCTCTCTGGATGTAGGTGAACTACAACGCCCAAACAAATCCCCACCCAACCCCACCAGTATTCAAATTTGGGCATATCGGGTATTGATGCAGTGAATCAAAATACATCCTGCATATCAGATATTTACATTACGATTCATAACAGCAGCAAAATTACAGTTATGAAGTAGCAATGGAAATAATGTTATGGTTGGGGGTCACCACCACATGAGGAACTGGATTAAGGGGTCCTAGCATTAGGGTTGAGAAGGTTGAGAAGGTTGAGAACCGCTGATCTAGACCATAATAATAATAATAAGCGCGCACGCGGGAAGAGTTGGGAGGATTGTGTTTGTACGCATGCGCACATCTCCTGTTGTGTTTTTTGGTGTTGTGATTGTGTTTTTTGTTTGATTATGTTGTATCTTACTGGAGGCGCGGATGATGGATTGTGTTGGTAATTTTAGAGTTTGGGGGGTGTTGGGTCTTGTTGTTTTGTGCGTCGCCACGACGCCAGAAGCCTTTTACATATAGAGATAAATAACACTTACACAACCATCCCCTTGTGTTAAAATACCCAGTCCGAACACTCCTAAAAGATACCCATCAAACCTCTCAATAATAATAATAATAATAATAATAATAATAATAACTTTATTTTTGTATCCCGTTTCCATCTCCCCGAAGGGACTCGGGGTGGCTCACATGGAGACCAAGCTCAAATAACATAAATTAAAGCGTAGATAAGTAAAATCAAAACATTATAACAGCGCGATTTTAGTCCCTGGGTTATCAATGCCATTATTTCCTATCATACGACGGTTGAATGAAAAGTAATGCCTCCACCTTCGTAACTCCTCAGCATCATAATAATAATAATAATAATAATAATAATAATAATAATAATAATAGATTTTTTTGCCCACTACAACATGGATTTTTGCAGGACTGCTATTTATACTAATTATTATTATTATTATTATTATTATTATCATTATCATCAAGAGTCAGGGTAGCTGTGGCTTCCCTGAATGAGTCTATATCCCCTAATAATGCGACTGACTTCTTTTCCTCCTGACTTCTACCTTTCCAAGCATTCTTTTATTTTATTTTTAGTGCATCTTTTTTAGTCAATAATATCTCAGCTTGGTCATCTGGGCTTCTCGGTGACCGAATTGCTCTCAGACCCAATTATTGGTATTTTTAGCAATCCGTGGCATTTGTAGAACTTTCCTCCGGCCCCGCATTTCGAAAGAGACTTTCCTTTTCTTCCTGTTGGGTTTCTTCGCTCTCTGGCTTTCGCAACCGAGGATAGAAATGCCCAGTTGGCTTCCTCCCATTCGCACGCTTCAAAACATGGCCTCGCGTCCATGGTTTGTCCCCTTCCTTTGGCCCAGATCGCTTGGCTTGTTGCTTTCTAAAATTCTTTCCAATACAAATCAAACCACATCTGAAAGATCTGGGTCAGGGGTTTTGCATGAGAATAACAACAACAGAGAAACCACCAAAGCAAACAAACACTAGACTTTTGTTGTCCGTGGTTATTAATTATTATTATTATTATTATTATTATTATTATTATTATTATTATTATTATTATTATTATTTTAATGAACTTTAATTTAATCCCATCCATCCATACATCCACCATCAAGCTATCTATCCAGTTATCTATCCATCCATCCATCCTGCTATCTATCAATCAATCCCTCCATCCAACCATCCATCCAGCTATCTATCCTGCTATCTATCTGTCCATCTGTCTGTCTTTCTATCCATCCATCCAGCTATCTGCCCAGGTTTCTATTTCTCCATCTATCCGTCTGTCTATCCATCCATCGATCTATCCATCCAGCTGTCTATCTTTCCATCAATACAGCATCTATCCATCCAATTATCTATCCATCCATCCATCCATCCATCAAACTATCTACCTACCTACC